>NC_080742.1:93117034-93420064 GCF_020826845.1 Diceros bicornis minor | reverse complement strand
TACAATTAAATGGATTTGACTAACTCTATAAACAACTAAATCTTGCAAAAGGAAAGGAAGCTTTTGCTTATTTCTATGTCTCTCTCTTTACCTCTTTTTTTTGCATTATTATCTCCTATTGCTAAACATATTTCTTAAATTTTCAATGCAAATTTCTATTTTCATTAGTTTGTAAATTCCAGAGAAAGGAATTATCTTATACCTTGACTCTAAAAAACAAACCATAAATATCTATGCAAAAGCAAAAAGCCTAAAAATATCACAAATATATATACAGGTAGTCTCAATTCATGTATTTGCATCATGTATGTGAGTACCACCAAACAACTTTTAAGTCTGATTGTTCCTCTCGTTGTTATGGTGAAGTATGACCGAGAGGAGCAAAGACTAGTATAAGGCGACTGACAATGATTGTAGCTAACATCTGCCATGTGCTTACTGTGGCAAGGCATTGTTCATGTATTATCTCATTTAAACCTCACAATGGCCCTATACGGTTGGTATTATTTTTGTTCTGTTTTCGTATAACAGGAAATTGAGGCACAGGGAAATTACCATCTTGATCAAGATCACATATTTAGTAAGCGTCTGAGCTACAATTTCATCCCAGGCAGTTTATCTACAGAACCTGGGCTTTAACCACCAGTCAATTCTCACAGATCTTAAGGACAGTTTTTTGATAGATTGTGTGATTTTAGAGAGCTAGGAACTGGAAATACTGAGTTCTAGAGATATTTCACTGTTGAGAAATGAGAATTTTCTCAGTAAAAAGATAAAACTATGATTAAATGACACAATTAATAACAGTGATTTCTCAGGTAACTCATGTAACTCACAGAAAGGATGTTAGTTAGACTTAAAAACTAATGTGATTTATTGGCAGAATACTTGGTTAAATAAATATAATCCATATAGTATTTCATTTTTGCAGTGCAGTATTAGAACCACATGGGCAGCAAGGACCACTGGCACCATCTGTCCTGATCTTATGATATAAACATTGGCTGAATCTACTCCAAAGCCTTGCCGGAGAATACATTGACTGCCTCCCAAAGTGGTGTCTAGAAGTTTCCAGTGTCTAGTATGTTTCATCATAAAACTTCTAGAGAATTAAAGGAGTTGAGTCATATTTCTTATTATTACATTATATGTCTGTGTATCAGTTTGAGAAGCCAGTGTTTTGTTCTAATATACCATCTAAGAAGTAATCCTAAGGAAAGTCATCAAGAATGAGGAGAAACAAGAATCCCTTAAAACTTACTGTCTTTTACAACATGGATGGACATTGAGGGTATAATGCAAAGTGAAATAAGTCAGAGGGAGAAGGTCAAATACCGTATGATTTCCTTCATTAAGTAGTAGATAATAACAACAGTAAACAAACACATAGGGACAGAGATTGGATTGGTGGTTACCAGAGGGGAAGGGGGGAGGGAGGAGGGTGAAAGGGATAATTCGGTACATGTGTGTGGTGATGGGTTGTAATTAGTATTTTGGTAGTGAACATGATGTAATCTATGCAGAAATAGAAGTACAATGATGTACACCTGAAATTTTTACAATGTTATAAACTAATGTTACTGCAATAAAATGTTGATTCTATTAAAAAAAAAAAAAACTTAGTCTTTTAATTTCCTTTTATACTAGATCAGTGAACTGGAAAAGTGGGCATTCTGGCCATATAAATAGAAAGAGGCTTCCAATTAATTAAAAATAATTAAAAATAGTTTAAAATTTTTGTGGTTAGTTTTTATCCTATATAAAGACGATAAATGCTGTTCACATATGTAAAAACTTTTTCTTGCATATTACTACCACATTGATTTGACATTACAGAGAAGGGAATTATTTTAAAATAATGAAATTTCCATAATAATTGAATCTTCTTCTTAGCCTAGGTATCAATATTTATTTTGTTTTAATGAGAGTCTTTAGAAACCAATGATAAGACATATTAAAATGCACCTGGACACAGAGGATATATCTATGAAGGAATCACAGCAATGATGCAGTTCAAACACTTGGACTTGAGGATTACGTGCGCCTTCTGTCTTGGAGAAGATATAGCTCCCCAATAGAATGTAGGCCCTATGAGTGCAGGATATTAGTCCCTATTTTACCCCACTGCCTAGCATCTATTTAGTGTTCATTAAATAATTATTGATAATCTGAGAAGCGAATGCAAGGGTATCTGAAATTTCAGAAGTACTCATCAAGATGTGATACACTAACCATGTGTAACACATATAGACTAATTATGACAAGACTGACACTCTATTCTTGACTTCAAAGGTGGTTTTGGATTATTTATTGATTAAAATTCCAAGGTCAGTATTACATTATACGTTATTGAATATTATGTTTTAGTTAAACCGAGTGGAAGAAACATACGTTTTCTAGTACCAATTACTACCACTGAGTGCAAGGTTTTAGAGATTTAGACTGAATGTTTTCCTCAAGTTCATTTTCACATACATCAGTTACTAACAATTCTTTTTATTTGACAGATAATTATTTCTAAGTTTAATAGAAAATATACCAGTAAGTGAAATGGATATACACACCTCTTAGACGTCAAAAACATTTTTTTCTAATACACACCCAGAAGTCTTTTTTAAATAGTCTCTTTTATCTCATGACAGAATAATTACTCCTTCCCACATTGTTATTACTACCCAGGTTTTTTTTATTCAAATGATCTTTATCCAGCGCCTATTATGTGCAAAACAATGTTCTGTGATAGTAGAAATGCAGTGATAAATCCAGTATGGAGTCTTTCCTCAGGCTATCAACACGTTATACCCGAGGAAGTCAGTATTTTTCACATTCTCCATTCTTTTCGCCACAACATGTCAACCAGCTTGACCAAAAAGATCAACCAAGGCCCCAATGATGCATTATGCATTATGTATCTCAAATGCTCTGGCAATCATAGGAATGTTCTTTATATAGGCATGTTCCAGGTTTTGCATATCCTTGGTTCTTTTATAGAAATAAAGTGGCACAATGCCATGTTATTTGAAATAGGCATGATATAAGATAGGTATAATTTAGTGGGAAGAATGTTGCCATTATTACAGGTCAATTTATTTGGTTTTGAGACCTTGCTTCTCCACTACCTAGCTGTGTGATCCCCATACCTTAGTTTCTTCATCTTTTGAATGTTGAGAATAATGGTATCTTTAATTTTGTTTTATTTTTATGAGTATTAAAGTGCTCACTAGTAACTATTACTTGGTATTTCCTTGAGGATCATTATTTTTAGTAACTTTATCATAACATTTATGTAACATTTCAAAACTTACAAAACTCTTTAGCATATATTACCTAATTTGCACTGTCCAAAAAAACAAATCCCCTGCTTACAGCTGTAGGGTCATGCACTAACCAATGCCATGGGGTGCCATTCACTAGACTACAGTATGAAAGGCACCTCCTGGAATAGGGTAGCATTGATTCTCTGAAAATAACTCTGTGGGGCCATTGGTATCCTTTTTTGTGAAATGAGGTTATGTGATTTGAAAATGACAAAGAAATTAAATGATTTGCTCAAGGTCACAAAGTCAATAACTCGCAGAGCGGGGGAATCCTACAACTCTTTGTTTTGTGCTGGATCTATTGCTCAAAGCTGTTTGGGGGGCATCTCATTCCATCATAGTGGCCTTGCCATTGTATAAACATGAAAACTCATCATTTTCTAGTTTATTTGGCCCACACAATTTCCCTTTCACTAGCCACATGTGCCACATACTGAGTATTACAAGGATTCGTGGTGATTTAAAACAGCCAAATAAGTTTTTAAATTTAAAGATACCTAGTTTCGATGGATATTGATTTTGATTTTGACCTACATTTTACTTTTATATAAATATACTTGTAAAACGTGTTCACTACATAGCCATTTCTAAGTAAACACAGAAATGTCATAGTTTAATGAAATTCCATTTTTTGTTACTGTTTTGCTCTCATTTTGCTCATTGATAACAGCAGTTCTTAAGGTTGCCCTGTGCCCTCAGACTGTTCCATGTGAGTTTTTCAACTGGTCTGTGAACTGGTCTTGTATTTTGCTATATAGTATGGTTTTCAACATCCCCATCCCTGGGAAGCCAAAGCACAGGAAAACAGGTTCAGTGTAAAGTTTTGTACCATTGAAGTTGAGACCAGCTCAGAAATGAATAGTGGATCAAAGGGGGCTGCTGACAGGCAGTGCACTGACTGACTTGTCATCTTCTGGAGGGCTGGGCAGAGAGATTCGGCAAGGCAAGAGACAGGCTTGCTAAAGGCAAGCAAGAAGTTTTGAACTGGATAGCAGAGGAAGGAGCTTAGAAAAATTTCCTGGGTCAAATGAAAAGGGTAGCTGCTGTGACTATTTAAAGGATGCCAAAGGTCTCAAGAACAGGGATGGAGTCATTAAGAGCACCAATCCTGCAAAGCAAAAGACAATGTTCATACATATGTCATTTGCACAGTGTGTATTTTATGAGCATGCATTTTATATAACTTGTATTATATGCCACATGTGATACATTTTAACGTCTCATCAATGGGAGAATCATTTCACTCATTATCCTCAGGCATTTTTTAATCTGTAAATAAAATCCTCAAATATGATAGGTGGTCCATGACAAATAAAGATGCCTGGCACACAGTAAGTGCAAAGTAAACTGTTTGCATGCTTCCTTGTTTTTGTAGCCTGTCCAAAGTAATTCAAATGATTTGAAAACTAAATAACGTCATGTTCAGTATGACACACTGCAGAATGTCTAATCTGTGTTTTATTGAACTTTGAGTTTACTAGTTCCCAGGGCTTCTGAGAGTTTCAAGTATAGTGGTGACCACCATAAATGCTGAAAGGGAAATAATCTATGGAGGAATTCCAAAATTACCTGATTGTGTGACAGTTTTATTAAAGAGTATTTTAAGGAACAAGGATCTTCCCAAAATATTTTATGTGAAGAAAAGAAATATTATATATTTATTATAATATTATAACAAACACTATGTATGTTTATTTTTTTATACACACAGAGACACAGTACAGAGATATTAACATGAAGGTGAAGAGCATAGCAGTTCTGCCATTTTAGCAAATTACTTAATCTCACCAAGAGAGAATGTTGTCATAATAATTGGGATAATAATATCTACCTATAAATTATCATCAGGATTAAATCATCTAGTGTATGGAAGACATCTGGCATGAAGGAATGTCTTAAAATGTTCATTCTTTTTTCCCTTTATAATCTACTGGTTCTATATGTGACATATGTCAGCAGGCAGTGCAAAAATCTTTGCTCTGAAATGTCTGTTGACCAAAAAAACTTTGTTTATATGAGTATATTTGCTATAGCTTGAACAGCACTTTTACCTAAGCAACTTAGAGTTAGACCATTAGCTTAATGTTTCTCTGTGATTTGTACTGCTTGAAAAAAGAGAACTTTCCTCTTCTCTGGTTTACGTAGCTTGCTATTTTTCTCACAGTATTATGCTTGTAACCCAGGAATAAAGTCAACTCATGCCAAATAACTAAAAAGAGTGTATTAAGTATTAGGTCTATAGACTAATATTCAGTCCATAATCACGCTTTTCTTGTCACCTGTATCATAAACCACTGATAAAATCTGCTAACATAGTCCTTACTATAAATGCTCCCCAAACCCTAGTCTGATAATCCTTTGTTGCATGTAAGTTATCAGGTTCTTATCCTGGGTTTATTACTCTATAGTGAGAATTTTCTGGAGGAGAGAGTTTTTGCCTTTTAAATCAGTATATACACACATATATACATAAATATCTATATTATCCTTCCATAGTGAGGAAACTAGGTCAAAACTCTAATTAAAAATTTGATATAAAGAATTTATAAGATTAACGATATATGTGAATTCACTTTCTCATTTCATAAAGCATCATTTTTATTGTCTTGTTCTACAGTGAGTAATGGTTCTGTGACACAAACATCAAAGTCATCATATATGATTATGTAGCTTATACATGCATTTCTGTGCTTTCAACCAAAGAGAACTTTGGGTAGTTTTATCTGGAAGCATGGGATATAAAAATATGCAGTATTTTGAGATACTATGTGGAATATTTGGATAAAGATGATGAACTGGAAAGCTAGATATTATAGTGGGAGAGGGGAAGGAAACACTAGGAGCCCCTGGTTTCTAGATATAACATATTAGCATATGTCTCTATAACTTTTAGCAAGTCATTTAAATTTTCAGAGCCTCCATATTCTCATATACGAAGTAGGAATAACAATTTTCTTGCCACCCTAAGCTCTTAGTTGAGGGTCAGATGAACAATAGATATGAAAGCACTTTGTAAATTGTATTTCAATATATGCAAACAAAATATTTATTATTGTCTCATATGTGCTAGGTCCTGATGAGTTAGAGAAATGTCTAAGATGTCCTCAGAGGGACTAGTGCGTGTCCAGCCAAGCTTGGCAAAAGGTTGCGAACTCAAAAGAAGTCCTTGGAAGAGAGCAGGTCAGCGAAGGATGAGCAAGATGATGAGAATGCTAAGAAGCAAAGACATGTCTTAACATAGATGTAGAGAACGAAAACCTAACACATTGAAATCCAACGATCAACCTGTGGTTATAAAGTGTCATCTATGGGCAAAACTCCATGTGAAACTTCCCAATAGGAATTAAAAAAATTAACTTGTCTTGTTATTCGTACAATACGTATGTTTCCAAAATAAGCAAGGAAATACATAGAGAATAAAACTGTAGTAATACTGTGTTGTAAATTGTTTAATTCTCAATACTACATGTGGGGAAAAAAAAAACAAATGTGAAAATTAGGAGATTTCACCAATTTGTGTAATTTTCTGCCTCAGCAGATACTGAAGGATTTTGTCAGTTCATTTAACATAAACTTTACTTGGATATTTAATTAAATGAATTTTCACAAATGTTATTTCACATATCAATACTATAGCCAGTGACCTTGAGAAAGTAATGAAGTAAATTTTTCCTTGAGTTTAAAAGAAATCCCAGAAGTAGTTTAAATTATTTACACAAATTAAAGTTCTTCATGTGAAGTGAAAGTTGTCTATTTGCATACGGAAAAAAATTTGTCTTTGGTCCTTAACATTACTTTACATATGAAGACCAACGACGAGTAATCACATACCTAAATTCACTTACCTGCACAAGCAATCATTACGTGTGAAATAATTTCAGATTAAAAGGATCAAAATTTCTGGTAAACTTTAGATACACACGTGTTAGGTCATAAATAAAATTATGAGATTTGACGGAAATTAGTTTTTTATACTTACAGGTAATATCTGTGTTTGTACAAGATTTGGGTACACAGTAAATGTGTAGCTTCTTAAAATTTGATAAAAACCTCTCAAGATAATGTATCCTACTGTTTCCCTACAGTTCTAATCAATTCATTTCTAACCTATGTCTTCCTTCAGAGTATGCACTGAGGGGGGCAAAAAGGCCAATAGTTAGTCTGAAACTGTTATGCAGTTGAGAGAAATGACAATGAGCATTGATTGCTCCAACTTGTGGCAAAATTTATGACATTTTGCAATCAAGATTGGTCAACCAGTAACCTAAAGTGTCTGATTTCCGTGTCCTGTAGATGAAGAAAATATAAATAATATGTCTCCAGAAATAGGTCAGGTTGACTAGCTGATTGGAAGTACTGACACTTTATACACACACATACACACACAAACACAAGCCAGGGGTGCGGTGGGGGAAACAGACATCTTGTTTAATAACTTTGCAGTGTACTGGTAGAAAAACATTTTTTTCATTGAACATTATTACACTTTGAAAAGGAAGCTACACTGAGATAGGAGAGTGGAAGGAACTAACATGTGTAGAGGTCCTAGTATTTTTCTGGAACATGGTAGGCTTTTAGGGATACAATATCATAGTAGGAAAAAAAAGAAGCATAAATTCTCGAACAGATGTTTTTAGCATCTACAGGAAGAACTGTAGGAAGAATTGAAAAGAAACAGCTTGTAGCCATTCCAATTCTATAAAACCATATATTCACACATAAAATATAGCTTGTAGGGCATAATGGACCATTATTTACCTGTATAATAGTAACTATGGATTTAGTAACTATTACACTATTTTTTAATGATGTTGAATACAGAAAATGGGAGTGCAGAACAACAGAAGATTTAGGCTTGGGGGTGGGGGCAGGGGAACTTTTACTCAAAAACCATGAACAAAATTTTGAGAAGAAAGAGCTTTAATAATAAAGGAGATCACAGTATTCTTCTGGATTCCTAGGAACAAAACTAAACATTTAGCACAGTTCAATTTTTACTCTCTATACACACATATAGAAAATATTTTTTATATATGCATTTTTTGTATATATATGGTATATTTATACCATGGTATATTTGTGGTATGGTATATTTATACACATGAATTTAAGAAAGCAACAGCAACATTTCTAAACATAAAAAAATTAAATATAATTTATAAACTTAAAACAACAATTATATTGACTATCTTTTCTTTCCTCTTTATTCCCAGCCTCCCTAACCCCTCCTATTCCCCAAAATATGGTAAGGTACACCTTAACCATACAGAAAGTTCCAAAGTCCTCTGAACGTATTATGACTTTACATATGTTGTACCCTCTTTTACTTCTCTCCCTTCTCTCCCATATTCAATCACCTTTTCTGTAAAACTTTCTGTGGCCCCCAAGTCACAACTGACTACCCCCACTCTCTGACCCCTTAGTACTCTGTTGACACTGCCATTAGGATTATTTTAGGATATTCAAATGTTGTAGCATTTTGAAATTAGTAGATCTAGCTTCTTAAAGGGCCAGTATCAAATTTTGGTCACCTGTTCTTCATATACACCTCGCTAGCTTTCACATGAGGTCAGACAAACAATCCATATCAATTCCATCTCCCTTACAACACCTTCAACCAATTTCAGCAAAATAAATAATAAATACAGTGAACTCATGTAAGAATGCCTTTGTTTGCACCATGAATATTGTCTTTACAGCCTGTCCCTGATCAGTATAACTATAATTGCTGTGACTTTGCTACATGTTGCATTATTGCCATTTGTGCACTACATAAGAGAAAATAGATGGTTCCAAAAAATTATAATCTCAGGAACACACTTACAGAAAACCTTACCTCAAAAAGTCAATGCATGTGAGCTCTATGCTATGAGAGTGGGCTTGAATATTTTGTATTTTCCCATAAAATGGACTAAGACTAGTTAAGGTGGAAGATTAAAATGGTCTCTGAGAACACGGACTAAAAGGAGGATTAAGAAAATCTATATCTTCCTATTTTCTCTCAAGATTTCTACAGTTGCTGTGGTCAATATTACAAAGGTTTTCCATTTTGCTACAATACTCCCCTCCACTCAGCTGTTAAGAAAAAATAAGTAGAGAAGCTGACAGTCCACATATTGACACAGTCTGAAAAACAGGATTTAGCTTTAGTTTTTGTGGGGGGTATTGTTTGCTTTTTGTTGTTTGTGGCTTTTGATTCACTTTTCTTTATTTTCCTCTGTGTACATAATATATGGTTATACAATCTAGACAGCCTGGGTTTGAATCTTGATTCTGTGGCTCACAAACTGACTGCTCATGCGAAAACTACTTGATCCCTTTGTGCCTCAGTTTTTCATCTATAAGTGATCATAATAACAATGTCAACCTCAAAAGAACAATCCCAATGATTTAATTATGACAATTAAATCTGTTAATACTGGGAAGTGCTTCTTAGACTGGTATCTGACACATAACAGGTGCTACATATGTGTTTTAAAAATAGAAAAGGATCATGATATATTTGTTCTATACAACCAAAAAATGGGACATATTTATTAGATATTATTATTATTTGTTTGCATCACAAGGCAAAAAAAAAAAAACAACCTTCAAAATGTCTTAGAATTAATTTGGAATATAAATAAGTATGAAGATTTAAACTGGAAAATCCCATCAACTTATGTGAATTAATGTCACCACTTTATTTGGGAACAGAGGCAAAAGCGGAAAGAAAGGAGGGAAAGAAAGATTGACCAAGAGTGAAAAAGGGGAAGGGGAAAGGGAGAATGACAGAGGGAAGGAGGAAGGGAGGAAGGAAGGCAGCTAGGCAGGCGGAAAGAAAGGCTTCAACATACCTATCAGAAAAGATAGTCCTGAATCAAAAACTTTAAATTGGCTTAGAAGATAAAACCAAGACTCCTAAGTCTGGAATTTTAGGCCATCTATTACCTTATCTTTTCATGTGTGCACTTATTAATAATAGCTAAATATCGATGATCCTCATTCATTTCTTTTCATGTGTTTCCATTTATACTTCATAAAACCCCATGAAACAAAGACACTTGTACTCATTTTTTTAGAAAAAAAACATTAAACTTTGAGTGGTGAGATAGCATGTTAAAAGTCAAAGACAACTAATGAGTGATGGAGAAAGTGCTCCAAGATAGGTCTATATAAAGCCAAATCGTTTTCTTGACCTTTTGTTACCTCCTCAATACAATCAACCTCTGTCTACAAATCCCCACAATGGAACTTCTGGTCTAATAAGGTCAGCATCTCATTGTCAGCCTACAGTTGACTTCAAATTTATTTCCATCCCATCTCCTAACTTATTTTTTCTGTTGAAATAATTTCCTCCTACTTCAAAAGTGTACATCCAATGTTTTCCTCAAAGCCTAGCTCAAGCTTTTTTCCTGCATGAAATCATCTCTGAAAAGTCCTATGTTAAGTAACATTTTTATTATTATAGTCTCTACCATGTAAATACACCCTAAGTTATATTATCTCACAATATTATTTAATATTTCCATTGGTATACTGTTTAGCTTTCCAGTTTTGCTTAAATTTCATGAGGGTAAAATTCATATTTTCCAGATCCCTTTTCTGGAGGCAGAGGGGGCAGTGGACCATCCTGGAATGTGTTTGTGGAGTGAGGTGAGTAGGATATGGAGATGGGGGTGCTCTGGGAGATAGAGTTCAGTGGTAGGACCTATCTCCATCAGAGCTGAACATGTCATCCAACCTGTCATTCATAAAAAGGGGTAGGCAGACAGACAAAGCTGGATTAAAAGCCAGAAATAAGGCACTTAAGAAATTTTAAAAAAATTATCGAGGTGGTACCCTGGATTGGATCCTGGAACAGAAAGAAGATATTAATGGAAAAATTGGTGACATTCAAATAAAGCCTGGAGTTTAGTTCACAGTAACAGGCAAATGTCAAGCAGCCTGTGTGGGGAAGGAGGCTTTAAGGACTTTAACAGCACATTTTGAGCTGAGGCAATATCGGATAACTTTAATATACCCTACAGTGTCTGATTCGGTTGCAGTACACAATGTAAACATACTACAAAGCTTTTTGTATCAAAACATACTTTTATCTATTTAATAAAGGAAATAGGAAGTTTCTATTTTATTTCTGGTATAACTGTTATATAAAGAATGTAAATATTTCTATTATACATTTTAAACTTGCCATTATGTGTGATGTATTACGATTGAACTTTAGTTAAAACTGAAATGAACATTGTAATGAGAAAAATTTACAGATACGTGATTTTGAAAACAGAATGGATGGCTTACAAATTACTGGAAATAACATAAACCAGAAGAATTCAATGAAAAGCAATAAAGGATTCTGAAGTAAGAGTTATAAAATATCAAAACCAATGAGGGTCATTTGAATATCAAAGAGACTATGCATGAATCTATGATTCTGAACTAATGTAAGAAGAAAAAATATTCTCCTAAAATTTACATCATTTAATGGAAAAAAAATTAAGAAGTAAATCAACCAGGAAGAACTTTGATAAGAAAAACAATTGCTGAGCAATAGGCAGTAACCAAAACCATAATGATAATTTTAAGTGGAAAATTACATTTATTGCTTTAATACATTCAGATGACAAAAATAAAATAAAAGCTGCATAAAAAATATTGTTCCTATCAGTATAGGAACAAAATGATACGAAACCAAATGATTCTAATACAAATATGAGGCATACATGTTAAGAATATGTGTTATCAATAGGTGATTGTTTAATAATTTTATTTTTTTAAGGTCTCCAATATTGCAGTACATTCTATCTACTTGAGAAGTACTAAAACTATGGCTTTTACTCTTACGGAACTTGTAACATATTTGGATGTAATAATAAGATTGGCAATGTCAGTGATGCCCACTGTTTCCAAAGAGGAGCAGAACCAGTGCCCCCATCCCACCTGCCCTTTTGGGATGTGACTTTGCCATCCTCCCCATCAAAGCAGGAGTCTCCTCCTCCGCTGCCCCTACCTTTAATCTACATTGGCCCGTGACTTGTTTTGGCCAAGAGAACACAGTAGATACAGATGTGGTGCTGAATGGCTTACGGGCCTGAGCTCTGGAATACCTTACAGCTTCCGTTCTCACCTTCTTGGAGCTCTGTTTGCGTTCACAGATGACATGATTGTCTATGTAGAATATCCCAAAGAATCAACAACAAGAAGAAAACCTCCTGGATCTAATAAAAAATTAGTTTTTGATATGTGTGTAAGAATAAAAGAAAAAAGAAAGCAATGAGGGCTGCTTCACTGAAGAGGTTTGCAGGAGAAAAGGGCACGATGACTGGGTTTTGGAATGGTTATGTTTGACCAGGAGCGGAGAGAGAATCCCGGGGGAGGGTATACAATGTGGAGAAAATGTCAAATGGAAATGAGAACACCATCTCTGTACAAAGGTAAAAGTATTTTGACTAAAATGGAGGGAGAAATATAGGGCTAAATTTTGGCTTTCTTTAGTTTTACTCTGGTTTGGGCATTGTCCTAAGGGCTGCATGTGAATTATTTAACTTATTCACCAGAAAAATTATATAAATTCTGAATTATTACAATCCCACTTTGCAGCTGGGGAAATTGGAGTTTAGAAATCACTCTCTTCATAACTAATGTAGCCCCAAATTCTAACCCCAAATTATGGTTAAGGCTTTACCCAAGCACTTGTAGATTTAAATGTAGCACCCTACATTTTTGGTTTGATTTTTACAGGGTTGCCTCTGTGTAAGTGTGTGTGTGTGTGTGTGTGTGAGTGAGAGAGAGAGAAAGAGAGAGAGAGACAGACAGACAGAGAGACAGAGACAGAAAGAGAGAGAGAGAGATCATGGGGAGGGATACTTTATTTAGAGGAAGAGTGTGCTAGCAAAGATAGAGACTACGAGTAGCCCTCCTCTTCTTCTCATTCCTCTGTTAGTCTAGGTATATGCACCTTAACCTCATTTGAGAGGTCTTGAAAAATTCCAATGTCACTAGGCGTGGCCTCCATTAGAAAGGCAAACAACCAACCTCATTGTCTAAGGAAAGGAGAAAATAATCAGTTCCTTTGGATTTTGCAGGTTTATGAAGAAAAACTGCTTAATCCCAAAGAAGACTTCTGTGGAGGGAAGTGTTGGGAGTTTTGTGTCTCTTAGTTAACTTGTTCTGGTCAATCATTCAAGGAGCTGGCTGGCACCACGGAAATTGGTTGTGTTTCTGAATTGAGAGAGCTGAGTGCTAAGAGTTGCCACAGTTGGAGGGCAGTGGTGGAGAATATCTAATTAATTAATAATAAAGGAGTAGGGTTGCCTTCTTTCAAAACTCCCGGCTCTGAGTGAGGTTTCATCTTAGTAATGGTCAATCAGAGGGGGCAGGGCAAGCCCTTGGTGGTTGCCGGTACAGGAATGGGAGCTATGGCTGTGTGGGATGGACAGCCCCCTCTGGCTGGGACTGTGCAAGTCCCGGGGTTCTTGCATAAACGGGAGTGATGAGATCAAGATGGACATCTGGAATTTCCTTTTAATAAGATAAGACATGTGAGAGGGTAGGCCATTAAGAGGATAAAATTAAAATTAGGTGCTTATATTCACATCCTATGTTTGTGGAGCAGGTTTCATTGGTTTTATTACGAAATACAGCAGTTAAAGTATATTCCTTGATCACAGTGTATATATAAGCCCACATAAGTAGGGCAGAAGATTTTCACATTTCCTTTGCCAGATTTCACACACCCAGAAGTGAGAGTTTTGTTTTGTCCTCTGGGTTTCAACTCTAGGAATATCTCTGGCTATGATTTTCATGGATATAGAGACATTATCTACGACGTAGGCTGGCATGAGTTGGGGGCAAGAACGTCAAAGTACACCCAGAGGTCAGAGTTCAGTTTCGTCTGCAGGCTACTATTTCCACAAGTGATATTCAAAGATGGGGTCTTTTCCAAGAGTCCTCTTACTGAAGATTTGGAAAACACTGGGCTAAACAGCACATAACTAGTTCTACGACTTTAGCACACGCTGCTTGTGGAAAAGTAAAGGCCTGCAATTTCTAGTTCCTCAGAAGGAATGCACTTGGCCTAGTAGCATCTGATTCTTCCTAAAATATTACATAATCTTTTTTAAAAAAGAGAAAACTACACTGAACAAATGCATACACTAAAGCATCAAAAGGGACAGAGTGCCTTTAATTCTATTCCTTTAAAGGGCCTGTTGCAGACTGAATTATCTTTGAACAAAACATGAATATATGCTCTTTTAAAGATTACAAAATATGATTGCTCTCCGGAAGGTTTGAAAGACAAGAGCTACCAAAAAGCTATGCTCGTTCTTTTTTGTCCCTGAGAGTTGTCTAAGAAAGAATATGAGAAAGCAGCTATGTTAGAACAAAACTGCAAAGCTCCTTTGAAAAATATTATAATTCTGGTATTAGAGTTTAAAGGGGAAGGCTGAGATAATTTTTAACGTAGGGCATTGATTTTCCTTAAACTCTTTTAAATACCCATTTCTAAGGTGGAAGTAGCTAACCTGACCTTTCCATCTCTCCCCAGTGTTTACACTTGATCCACACAGCACTGCTGCTCTGAGAGGGTTCTTCGGGTATCTACAGGTTGGTCCAAAACCCAAATCACCAAACCTTGAGTATATTCTAAAGCACATTTTCCATAGACGTTAACATATCCATAAAAGCACAAATGAATCCTCAGCAAATACAGATGTGTTTTTGGTGTGTGATTGGTTACACATGATTGATGTCATAACTGAACTATTCTCAAATAAATATGCCTCTTAGGATCTCCCCTTCCCTGAACATCATTTAATCCCTGATCTCAGTAAAGGGGGATGGAGACTGAGTAAACAAGTCTGAAATTTAATAGGTTTCTTTTTAGATCAATGTTAAAGCTACTATAGCAAAACCACTATGTCAAAGTGATGGTTTGCTAATGGAGAGTGTGGGTTATTGAAGATCTGTGCTTACTGCCTCTGCTTCAACCTGCCTCTACCTGGCCTCAATGATTCAATTTCAAGACCTTGAGTACAAAGCCACTGCGCTATCAGTGTGGTTAAGACAAAATTTCCCTATAGCTCCTGGCCTAATTTCTTTAACTATAGACATCATTAACCCTTATACCTCTTACATTTTCCTGTACCTTTCAAAATGTGTTCTTAAGAAAGTATCATCATATCAATTTACTTGATATTTATAGAATATCCAGCAACAGAAAAATACACTGTTTCAAATACACATGGAATATTCACCAAGATAGACCATATTCTGAGCCATAAAATCCATTTTAACAAGTTTAAACTAATTGAAATCATATGATGTAATCTCTCCAACAATGAAATAAAATTAAACCAGAAATCAGTAACAAAAAATATACCTAAAAAATTCCAAAATATTTAAAAATTAAAACCCACAGATTTCCAAATAAACCACAGGCCAAAGAGGCAGTCACAGGGAAATTATAATTAGAAATCAATAAAATTTAAAACAGATTTAAACATTGAGAAAATAAGTGAAACCAAAAGCTGTTTCTTTGTAATTATCAATATTGATGATAAACCTCGAGGAAGACAAAGCAGAGAGAGAAAGAGAGGGAAGGAGGGAGAAAAAGAGAACACATTATCAGTATCAGGGATGAGAGAGGGAACATCATGAAGATCCTACTGCTATTAAAAGAATAGCAAAAGAATATTATCAGCAAATTGATGTCTATAGATTCAACAACTTGGTTGAAATTGACACAGGCAAAGATATAAACTATTCAAGTTCACTCAAGAAGAAACAGACTGAATAGTCCTATGTCTAATAAACAAATTGAATTCAGAATTAAAAATCCTTTCAAAAAAGTACATTTTAGGCACAAATGGCTTCGCTGGTGAATTCTTCTAAACACTAAAGAAAGAAAGAGTACCGCTTCTAATACAAATCTTCTTGAAAATAGAAAAGGAAGAAAACCTTTCCAACTCATTTTATGAGGCCAATATTACCCTATAACAAAACCTGTCAAGAAATTATATAAAAGAAAACTACAGACCAATATACTTCATGAATATGGCACAAAATCCTTACAAATATTGTCATATCCACCAATATATAAAAAAGTAGTATATCATACCAAGTGAGGTTTATTCCAGGAATACAGAGTTGATTTGGTATTCAAAAATCAATGTGATTCACTATATCAACAAACTAAGAAGAAAAAGTATATGATCATCTCAATACATATAGAAAAATCATTTGAGAAAATTCAACATCGACTCATAGTAAAAACTCCTAGCAAACTAGTAGTAGAAGGGAACTTCCTCAACCTGATAAACGGTCTACACAAAAAGCCTACAACTAGCATTGCACGCAATAGACAAAGACTGAATGCTTTTCCCCTAAGATGGGGAATAAGGCAAGGAGGTTTGCTCTCACCACTCTCACCTAGAGGTCCTAATCAGTGCAATAAAGCAAGCAAACAATAAATGAGTGAACCGATTAGTAAATGCATATAGATGGGAAAGGAAAAATAAAACTGTCTTTATTTGAGGTAGACATGAAGGTCTAAGTAGACAATCCCAAATAATATGCAGAAAAGCTATTATAACTAGCAAGCGAATTTAGCAAGCTCACAGGATGCAGCATACAAAAATCATTGCACTCCTTTATATTAAATGAACAATTAGGAATTGAAATTAAGAAAAAAACAGTATCATTTAAAATAGCAACAAAAAACAAGATAGAGCCAACAAAATATATGCAAAATGTGTATGCTTAAAAAATATAAAACATTAAAAAGATAAATTTAAAAAGCCTAAATAAATGATGCTATATAACATGTTCATGGATCAGAAGACTCAATCTTGTTAGAATGTCAACCCTTTTCCAAATTGAACTACAGATTCAATGAAATCTCAAAAATAATCCCAGTATAGTTTTTGGTAGAATTTGGCAGACTGGTTCTAAACTTTATACGGAAAAGCAAAGGACCAAGAATGGACAAAACAGCTTTGAGAAAGAAAAACAAAGAAGGAAGAATCAGACTACCTGATTTCTGCACTTAATATAAAGCTAAGAAATTAAGACAATGTGGTATTGGTAAGGATATAAGTATACATCAATGAAATACAATAGAGAGTCTGGATATAGATTCACCAATATATGGTCAATTTATTTTCCACAAAGGCACCAAGGTAATTCAAAGGACTAAAGATGATATTTTCAACAAAATGTTTTGTAACAACTAGATATCCATTTGCAAAAAAATTGTTTAAAAAGACCTCAATCAACTTGAAATATATCATAGATCTAAATGTAAAATAAAGGACTAAAAACTTCTCAATAAAACATAGGAGAAAATCTTTGTGATATAGGTTTAGGCAAAGCTTTCTTATATAGTACATAAAAAGCATGAACCATTAAAAAATGGATAAACAAAAATTAAAACTGATGCTCTCTGAAAGACACTTAAGAGAAGAAAAAAAAAATACAGAGACTGGAAAAAGTCTTTGCAAAACACACACATGATTAAGGACTAGTACCCCAAAAATATATATAAAGAATTTTCACACCTCGATAACAAGAAAATGAACAACTCAATTAAAAATGGACATAAGATTTGAATGTACACTTCACCAAAAAGAGATAAAGATGGCAAATAATCACATGAAAAAATGTTCAACGTCATTAACCATGAGGGAATTGCAAATTAAAACTACAATGAGAAACCATTACGTTACCTATTAAAATGAATAGGTATATATATAAACAGATAACAACAAGTGCTGATGAGGATGCAAAGCAATTAAAACTCCTGTATTTTTCTGGTGGAAATACAAAACGGCACAACCAGAGCTTGGCAGCCTCTTATAAAGCTGAACACACAAAAAAATACACTTATCATACAACCCAGCAATCCTATTCTTAGGTTGTCACCCAACAGAAATGAAGACATATGTTCACACAATAACCTGTATGTGGAAGCGGATAGCAGCTTTAACCAAAATCTACAAAACCAAGAAAAAACTCAAATGTCTATCACCTAGTGAATGGATAAACAAATTGTTGTGCAATAAGAAGGAATGAGCCACTGATATGTGCTACATAACTAGGAATCTGAAAAACATTATGCTAAGTAAAGGAAGCAAGAATCAAGTGGTTACAAACTGTGTGATTACATTTAAATGACATCCCAGGAAAGGGCAAAAACTATAAAGACAGAGAAATAAATCAGTGGTGTTTCCAGGGGCTGGGGATTGTGAGAGGCGTTGATTACAAAGGACATGAGGGACCTTTTTGGGGCAGTAGAACCTAAATCTGATTTTGGCACTGGTTTCAGGCTATATATATATCTTTGCCAAATTTCATAGAACTGTACATCTGAAAAGGGTGAATTTTAATGCCTTAAATATGATTTAATGAACCTGACATATATTGTAATTAAATTATAATTGAATTAGGAAAGTATGTTTTAACCCAGGGTTGTCTGTAGATATTTGAGATAAAATGGTAAAGAATTCTGTACATGATTTTCAGGCAGAAATCAGAGGAAGAGAGTGTGTCTGGAAACCAGCAACCCGCCCCAAAGGAAGCCCTCATTCGACCTGTGAGTAAATCCAGGTCAGAAGCAATGTGTGGAGTGACAGCTCAGTGCCTCTGGAAAAATGCCAACCCCAGAACTGTGTGAATATCAGGAAGCAGATCAGAGCTGCTAAATCTTCCAGGACAAAAATCAAAACTGGACCTGTGCCAATACTTTTTACCGTCCATTTCCCATCCTTATCTCTGTGTTTCAACCACTTAATCACAGTGCTTTCGCATTCCCAGCCTCACTTCGTGTTCAGAACATCACTCCTCATGAAGATGGTGGGGTGACTGGGAGCCATGAAATATGAGAAAAGGATGCGGAAATGAGGACCTTTAGCCTATAAAAGAAATGATGAGCAAAGTTACGATTCCTATCTTCAAATATTTGAAATCTGTCAGTAAAAGATAAAATACCTTTATTACGTGAAGCTCCCAAGCCATAATGAGGATTCGTGTGCTCAAGTTACAGGGAAACTGAAATTAGTTTAATATAAAGAAAATGTCTCTGTTTGGGATGCATTAGAAGCATCCAAAGAATAATAATAACAGCTACCACATATTGAGACAGTGTTATACACACTATCTCTTTTAATCTTATAACAATTCTTTGAAGTAGACATTTATAGATGATATAAAATACTTAAGTTTTTTACACTTATGACCAACATGGTAAAGATTTGAACCCAAGTCCTTCTTTGCTCTGCTATCCTATGTCCCAGTGGGCTGCATGTGGCGATCCTGACTTCTCATCACTGACTCTACTCAAGCCTCCTGGAAACCACTTGGCTGGGATGTTTTATAAGGGACTGTACAGTAGATGAGCTAGATACTGTCTGCTTGCTACTGAGATATCATCAAGTCATGAGAAGTTATGGGCTTCTTTATCAGTGTATTTTCTTACTGTGTAATAAATGGATCTGCACTGCCCTCTTTCCCCTTTTTTTAGTCCATTACTTTCCAAGTTTATCTTACATACAAAGGAAATGCATCCTTCTTCATCACTTTGCATCACTAGAGTTATGTTCAGGTGAAAGAGAAGGCTTTGTAGTCAATAACAGCATAATTGCACCCCTGCCAGTGAGTGGAGTTTGCCAATGGGATAATCTGCTCTCACACGCAGATGCTGCTCCTGGCCCTGACATTTGAGGCTTGGCACGTTGGCTGCCAACCTTTGGCCATTGTGCCAACTTTTCCCTACCCAAATCTTGCAGAGAACCCTAAAGGCTTATTTGGAGCACTGAGGGATATTTATAAGAAAAGTTCAGAATCCTGAAGAGGGCTGATAAGAAAGGCCTAATGATTGTTTCCTCTTTGTGTACTCATTTTTTCCAGCTTATTGAAACATTCAACATGGTTGAATATATTTAATTCTTTTTGTTAGTTTCTTTTAATGTTTTTTTATATTAATTCATCTACTTTTTGTATTTTGTTATTTTTAGATATAAATGGTTTAGAAGTCATAAAATTGTAAAATTTTAAGGAACTATAGATTCCATTCAATCCAATCTACCACCTACTATAACAATCCCTTCTAGAGCGTCTATGAAAAGATTACCATGAAATTTTTGCTTGAGCACCTCACATAATGACAGAGCAGATCATTCTGCCATGAAGTGTAGTTATGAAGAGGTTATTTTTCATAAATACCTAAATTTCATCTCTGAATAACTTCTATCATTCACTGGTCTCTGGAGGCGACACAGAACATCTCGACTCTGCCTTTCAAAGGACAGTCCTTCAAATATTTGCAGATATGAAGCCTTCTATGAGCATGTTGGTTGGTTGTCTCCCTATATCATTCCTGGGCCTCCATTTCTATAGCAACTTTTAACCCTGTTTGTGCCAGTTGGTAACCAGCCCCCTACCTACCCTCCCATAATCTCTCTGTGCACTTTTCCTGGATCACTGGGAATCAGAAAACTAACACTTCCAAGACTCCCTTATCAGCTGAATTTGGACAGGTTTGATGGTAAGACTGAAGGCCAGAGGAGAAAGGAGGCATTGGGTTTCTGGCAGCAGCTACCTGAACTTCCAGAAAAATTTCCTGCAGCATCAGCAGCAGTGGCACCTCCAGTAGCTGCAGGGAAGCTGGTTCCTGCTCAAGACAGCAGCAAGTGCAGGTCCTAGGCTCCTCCCAAGGGGCTGCAGAAGCTTCCTGAGCTCTGAGTAGCACTACCTTTCTTCCTTGTCCCTGTATCACATCTCTCTGTCTGTAATGTCTAGGGCCATTTGTTTTCCTGCCTGTACCTTGATTATGAACTATTATAACACTTACCACATTCTGCACCACAGTACAGTTTTCTGTGTTCACACCTTACCTCACCACTAGGTCAGTCATGAGGATTACACCTAGCATTTGACTCATAAATATTGGGTATGCACATTTTTTTATCATTTGGAATCATGTCTCTCCTTAGCTTCCTCTTCTTCAGATTACACATACATCCAGTTTTCTCATTGTTTCTCAAAAAGCATCACTTCTAAATATTTCATCTTTCTGACTCTCCTCCTCATATCATTCTCTCCTGTTATTGGCTCTTAAAATGTCACATGCAGGAATGAAGAAACCATTCCAGATATGGCCTAAGAATAACAGACTTCAAAATGAAAAGAACAAATATTTTTTTCATTATCTGAATACTCTCCATCTATTAACACAACATTTGTATTTGCTTTTTGCAGAAATCATATAACATGCAAAACTCATATTAAAATTCTCTTCAAACACCAACACCACAAATCAGCTTGGAATCCCAAACTCTCAAGATAATGTCAATGTTTCATTCTTCTATCTTTACCATTTGTGAACTTAATAAGCTGCCCTTCTATGCTTTCATTCAAAATATTAATAGCCTGTTGAATAGGACAATCTCAGTACAGAGAACACTGTGCAATGCTGGTGAATTTAGCCTCATTCCTACCCAAGAGGTAGACAGAGCTGGAGGTCACTATCACCCTCAACTTCATTGCTCTCCTACACTAAGTGACGTTCTCAATCTCTCACTAGTCAAGAGTTTTGAAATTCAAAGTTTATTTTAAATATTATATTTATTGTATATTTTCAAATGTATAAATACTTGAATTTATATTTCATAGGCTGAAATTTACTTTTAGGATTTGGCACTGTTGATTTTCCAAATATGAATTAATTTTGTCAAAAAGAGAAAAATTATAGTTACCACATTTGTTTTGCTGCTATTGATGTTTAATAAAATTGAAATTCCTAAGTATTTTGCCTCTCAAAGGATTTTTTTGGCAAATCATTATTTTAAAAAATGGACTCTTCTTAACCACGAAAATTATTAATTGGATGGACATATGGTTCATGGAAGTGCATGCAGGAGTTCTTGTAATAAAACATTGCATTGCAGTTTTGATTTGTGTTTCTCTGAGGATTAGTGACGTTGAGCACCTTTTCACGTACCTGTTGGCCATTTGAATATCTTCTTGGAAAAATGTCTATTCAGGTCCTTTGCCCATTTCTTAATTTGGATTATTATTATTATTATATTTTTGCTATTGAGTTGTATGAGTTCTTTATATATTTTGGATATTAGCCCCTTATCAGATATGCGGTTTGCAAATATTTTCTCCCATTCCATAGTTTGCCTTTTCATTTTGTTGATAATTTCTTTAGCTGTGCAAAAGCTTTTTAGTTTGATGGAGTCTCACTTGTTTATTTTTGCTTTTGTTGCTTGTGCTTTGGATGTCATATCCATGACATCATTGCCTTATATGTGGAATCTAAAAACAAATCATACTCATAGATACAGAGAAGAGATTGGTGGTTGCCAGGGGCAGGGGGTGAGGGGGTGAGGGGTGGGGGAAATGGGTGAAGGGGGTCAAAAGGTACAAAATTTCAGATATAAGATGAATAAGTCTTGGGGATGTAATGTACACCATGGTGACTATAGTTAACAATACTGTATTATATATTTGAAAGTTGCTAACAGTAGATTTTAAAACTTCTGCTACACACATAAAAAATGTAACTATGTGAGGTGATGGATGTGTTAACTAATCTTGTTGTGGTAATCATTTCACAATATATACATATATAAAATCACTACATTGTACACCTTAAACTTACACAATGTTATATTTCAATTAATCTCAATAAAGCTAGATAAAAATATTGCAGTTACAGAGTATTATGGACCAGGTTGGAGGTTTGTAAACCAAGGCTGAAGAACAAAGTCCAAAACCCAGAAGAACTTTAAATATCAATACAAGACAACCTTAAAGTACATAAGCAATGTTATATACATAGGATGGAGTGTGGAGTGTCTTATAAAGAGGATAAAAGCTCAGGGTACAAACATATCACTTCTTAGTGGAAGGGTTAAGGAAAGTTTTGCATTAGACGTCAAGTCCAATGCAAAGATAAATATGACATTAATATGGGGGCCATGGAGATCATGTTGGTTGTTGAGCAAGTATACAGGTACATGCACATACATGCACACACAGGCAATGAGGTACTTGGCATATCCTGGTGAGTAGCTCAATCTATTTGCGCAAAGTGATATTGCCTGAGCCAAGGTTGTAATAAGATATGGAAAAAGGTAGAGGCAAGATTGTACTGGGGCTTCAATACCCAAAAGAATGTTTACTATAGTTTATAGGGTATGGAAAAATATTAAAGCATTTTGAATAGGAGATTGATATGATGAAACATAATATGTTTATTTTCTATCTTGATTATCAGCAAGGCACTGGTCAATGATTTAGCCTCTAAGGCAATCAGTCTAGTAGTAAATACTCATTGATTAAGGTGTTTGTAATCTGCTTTTTTGAAGTCAGGCTGTAAAGAAAATCCTCCAAGAATACTTACCCAAAGTTGACATATTTTAATCATCAATTCAGAGAAGAGGTTTGATGGGAAAGGTCTTGGCAAAACCTACCCAACTTCCTTAACAACAGCTGCTTTTGTGTTTTCTTGCTCCTGCTGGCACACCTACCAAGTCGCTGAAGCCCCTAACTGCTCAGGAAACCAACAGAGTCATCCCGCCTGGGAAAGATGCAGTCTCTCCCGGATGCTTAAAAGTGGCCGTTTAGTAAAACGTGAAAGTGAATTGCTTCAGCTTTGCTTGTTGAATTTGGCATGGATCAGTGACTATTTCCAACATTGAGCAGTTTCAGAGGGTCAAATATATTTCAAGTTTTTGTTTTTCAACATACCTGATTACTTTTTTTTGTTACTTCTAATTTTAATGGCTCAGTATTTGAAAGAAAAAATGAATAATAATGAAGATGGAAGACAGTTTTACTTAGTTCCTTTGCCAGGTAAAACAGTTTGGAATGCAAAACAGGGGTGTGCACAATGTTCTTAGCAGGTGGAAAGAAAACAGCAATCATAGATGAACTTTGGTCTTCAGCCAAAGTCCATAAAGGGTGAAACACACAGAAACAGTCAGAATAATTGAAGGTTGTTTTGGCGTTTAAAGGGGTTGCAATTTTACTTAGTGGTTTGTCTTTAGCACAGGATAGTAAATTACAAATTTTCTAATACTGCCTGTTTGCCATCTGTTTGTGAGAAATTATATCTGATAATAGACAATACAAAAAGCATGACCTTGCTAAGCTTCAGTGGAAACCACTCAAACAAAACTCATTGCATATTTTTTTCTTCACTTCTAAAGAGATACTCGAGAAGACAGGGAAGAGAATTTGAACAATTAAACCATCCTCACATTAAATTTTGTCTTATTTAATCAAGGGGAAATCACAGAATGCTGGTCTTATAAAGACTCTATTTTATAATTAGCCATAATTCCATAAGAGAGAGTTTCTATAAGTGTCTTTAAAAGGACTTAATAGGTAACACAGAAAATCAACTAGTAATATATTTTCCAATGCCTATGTTTATCCAAAACACCTGTTGTATTACAGTAGAGTCAATATTTGTGTTTGATTTATTTTAAAAAAGTAATATCCAGAATGATCAATTATTTGCTGTATTTACAAGCTTCGATTTTAACTGGCATTTATCTGCTTCCAAAAATCAAATAAACCTTAAAATGGAAAAAGATTTTCATTAAGGATGATTTTCAAAATAATGTATCTGTAGACAAAACAAAACATGATTTTAGGCAATGAAAGTGATATTGAAATAAATGTATCATTTAAAAATTTGTATATTTAAAGAAAATTGCATTCGTATCACTTATTGTGGACTATGACTTGAGTATGCTTGGTAAAAAGCAGTCACATAAATTTATAATCATATAATATATAAATTAACAACATGCTATGTTGACACATATAATTATAGATTGTCCATAAATTTGTCTGTTGTGTACAAGGGCATTTAATTTTTATAAGAGATATCCACTTAATTTTCCAATTAAAATATCCATAAATACAATTTGGATTTTCATCTAAGTTCCCAGTAGTCATATGATTTCATAACAAATGCCTACAACTTTAGACCTCAAGAAAAATGGCTTATTATTGAAAATCTTGGGATAAAAACAAGAACCTAAAAGGAATTGATTCTGTTATAAGCTAAAGACTTTATTTCTTAAAATGTCATACCACAATCATTTCATTCAAGAAAATGGTAAATTTAAAAGCCACAACATAAATATTAAATTATGAAACCAAATCAATATATGAAACTAAATTCAGTAAATGCTTCAATAACAAATTATGCAACTCTAAATATTTGTTTTTGACTAATTCTGTATATTCATAATACAAATAATACTATTCTTACTCTTCAATATTTATAAATCATTTTATCTAGCTGTAAATTGCTTTCACATGAATCATATCTTTTCTTTCCGGGAAGTCAAGATATTAGGCTGCTTGTCTCTCAGTAAAAAAGGAAAGATACATTCTAAAGAGAGTTACACATGCTACAAAAACCACACAACTCAATATAATGATGCAGACTGGGGACACCACACACATTCATCAGTGTAAACACAGGTGACCTAAGCATGCCAGGCCATCTATCTGCTTCGAGCTGCCATCCTGCTGACACTGGCTCAGCTCCCTGACAGTAAATCTTTACACCATTATTTTATCCCCTGTGCTGACAAGACATCTCATGCTGTGAGTAGCCAAATGTTTATGTGCAAGGACATTGCGTCCATTATTGTTATTAGTTCTCTGCCCCCATGCATGAGCAAGGAACATTAAAGGCCAAATGGGTGAGAAAAATAGTTTCCCCTGGGCCTCAGCTTTCTACGGAATGTGGGAAGGGATTCATCTTTTTAAAATATACAAGGAACTTTCTGAGACTCTAATTTCTTACCAGGTAGTCAGTGGAAACTCAAGTTCATGAGAGTGCAGTAATGGAGCGAGCACTAGATAAAGGGGCAAGAGATGTGATTTCTGTTTCTCTCACTAACTAGTTATGTGACCTTAGCAAATCCCTTACTTTGGTTCTTAATTCTCTTCTATTTCTGTCTCTTTTAATGAGAGGCTTCCTTTTGCCAAAAAATGTATTAAAGACTAAATATTCAATAATGCCCAACCCATCTCTCTACACACAAATAAACTTTCAATGCTTCTTAAGGTAATTTTCCCAAGTGATTAGGATATAAGGATTCTCAAGGAAACCCTTCTAAATTGTTTTGAATTACAGTTTTTTCCTAGTTCTTGACCATGGCATGGACATTCAACTATTGACTAATCTAGTCTAATTTTAAAATGTGTTATTGCTCTTCCAGAAGACACTTTGGGATTTAGAATTCTTTTCAAATAGTAGTTTACAAGTGTTATAAGTGTCAATACAAATGCTTCATTTCTATTAAAACAAAGAATTAGTCTGTATATTTAATATTTATACAAAAACTTGTGTGGGAAGCTCTACAAAGGCAGTGACCATGGATGTCCTGTTCACTATTCCACTTCTAGGTGGCTAACAAATGATCTGATACACAGCAAATGCTCAATAAATAATGATAATGGAAACTTGGGTTAAACTACTATGATTAAAAGTAAAGGTACAAACTAAGAACCAAGGAGACAGCTCTGTGGAATCACTAATTGATCTGGAATTAGGAACTAGTAACCAAGAATGACTGCTTTCCCAGGGACTTAAGAAGTTAAGGGAAGACTAGCATGGACCAAAAATGGACTACTCAGTGAGAAAAAAAGAACACAAGCTGGCAAGCCTCCCAATCTTAATCTCCTTTTCATCGAAAGCAGTTTTTATTGCATTCAAAACAGTCCTGTGAATATGGATATCCTGTCAACAAAAGGGGAAAGGCTTTTCCTACCATACTGCTTCCGGAAACGAGTCCTCATTTTCTGATGGTAGCAAGAAAGTGACAGCACAGACAGGCTATCCATCTTTTTTCATTACAATTAAGTCTTCATAGCTACTTACATATAATTGCTTTCTTTCTCCTTTTGTCTACAAAATTGCAATGTCCAATAGAAATAGATTAAAATAATACAGTTCTATCACTTCATTGTAATTCCACACTTTGACTCATGTCATGATCTATTTAGTCTGAAAATATCCCTATGTTCAAATACTCATATCTCTTCAAGTTCAAAGTTATTTTAAATGTCTTGACTTAATATGAAAGAAGTCAATAATATCCTTCCATTTCTCTCCCCTTGAGAATAAGTCAGTCATTAGCAATTACTCAAACTGGAAACACATCTCCAGAAGTAAAAAGATTCTTAAAGGGGTCATGACAGTAAAACTTTTCAGTGAAGTCAAATGTCTTGAAATCTCATTTACCAATAATACTTGTCAAGAATGTTCTGTTCAAAAATCTCAGAGGAATTCACACATTAATTAATTCTGACAGCCGCCTGGTAATGTGCCCACATCACAAGTAATGATTGGAAAAGGAGGTAGCCCACAATGAGATAATCAGAGAACCATAATCTTAGGCCAGCTTCCCTAAAGCCCCATCTCCTCGCTGATTCCATTCTTACCATCCTTCAGAAGATGCTCCTCTTTAGAGTTACTGCTACTTTGTGCCCTGGATGTCACAAAATGAGGTGAGAGGGCTTGAAGGTTTTTCTAAATTCCTGTGATCCCAACAATGCATTATCTAAAAATAATATGATCATCTATTTTATAGAGGATCTGGTTGTTTTGTAATGTGGGGAACCTTCAGAGTAACTAATGTGCCATACTGCCAAAAGCTACAGTTATGCATATATCTTCATTATCATTATGTTGTTTCATTTTCCCTTCAGTTGAAATTCATGCCTTACCATGTACTCTTTCTGACACATTTTTGGGTATGAAATGATCAGTTTTGTATATTTGTTTTTCAGATCTCCCAGAGTTTGGTTTGGGGAAGAAATAGGAAGACAAGAAATAAGAAGAGGAAAATTCTGCTAGAAGATTACTATAATAGTCCAGAAGAAAGATTATGGAAGTTTAGACTAAAATGACATCACTAAGGATGGAGAGAAATGAGCAGAATTAAACAAAGGACTCTTTTTCCATTGAGAAAATGTGAATTTTTGAAAAAGTTTTAAATGAGTCTATTTAATGAGTGGTTATTTATACTGAAAAATGTGCAATATTCAGAATAATTTCCACTTTCTTCAGGTTTATTTTGGAATAGCATTTTTAAAAAAACAACCGCAAAATTTTGAGCCAGCCCTGATGGCCTAGTGGTTAAAGTTCGGCGCACTCCACTTCAGCAGCCCAGGTTCGCTTCCTGGGCACAGAACCACACCACTTATCTGTCAGTAGCCATGCTATGGCAGCGACTCACATAGCAGAACTAGAAGGACTTACAACTGGAATATACAACTATGAACTGGGGCTTTTGGGAGGAAAATAAAAGGAAGATTGACAACAGATGTTAGCTCAGGGTGAATCTTTCCCAGCAAAAACATAGAAAGCCAATTTAATAAAAAAAATCACAAAATTTTAAAAACAACAATGAAGAACTCATATATTCATCTCACTGAAGTTTGAAACTATGGCAATATGTAGTTATATGAAATAAATCCTCTGGTGTAGGTCATGTAAGTAGTCAGATTATTGTAAATTCTATTTCTTTACACATCCATCACATTCAGTATAAGAAAATATATCAAGGTATACTGCATAGATTGTTCATTACCATTTTAATGGGGATTGCCATTGATCAATAGAACTTGGCTTGGCCGTTGCTCTAGGTATTCAGCTAAACTTATCACCTGGAAGACAGATGAGCAGCACAATGTCTTGAAAATAGCTGTCATTCAGTATATATTTATTGACCTGAATATGGATGCTTTTCAAACTACAATTAGTTTTCTAAAACCATGCAACATTCATTTAACAAGTTTTCATTTGAGAATGCAAAGGGGAGGTGTCTCCAGAAGAAGTCCATTTTGGTTTCCATTATCTCTTTTGATAACGTTTACTCTTTGATTTATCCTACTGACATTCTGGCTTCTAGTCCCTTTTCCTCTCCCCTTGCTGTTACAAAGCAAAGCTGTATTTCCCATCATCTGTCAGCTAACAATTAGAGTTAACGTGATTTAATTGTGGCTGTGAACTATAGTCACCAGCCACTTGCGCTCCTCTATTGATTTGATTCATTCCTTTTCTTCTATTTCCATTTTAATAATTATTTTATCATTTCACATTAATTTCCTTTCAATAAATTAAATTAAATGCATCAAAGGGCTTCAAAGCAAATTAGCTTTTGGCTAAGTCAGGTTTTAAAGATCCAAAGTATGATTTTGTTTTTCACTCTGTAGACTATAAATATGTATCACCCATTAAGAAAAAGCACTTTCAAATTAATTTTCCATTCCTTCTAAAATATCTGAGAATTCCTTCTAGGCCAAAAGAAATTTCATCATAAGTCTGTTATGTCTTTTAGAGTCAAAATCTTCCCGGGATAAGTTTATTTTAGAAAATATTAGTTTCATTTTAAAAAATTTTAAAAAGCATTGCATGATAAAAATTTCACTCACATGTTAAAAATCTGGTTTTTAGGATTTTCTAGGGAAAGAATTTCCTAATTTTGAAATTTTCCCTCCTATTGCTTTTATTATTTTATCCTGATTATAACTATACAGAGAAAAGCTATTTCCTTATAAATTTAAAAAGAGTTCAATTCTTTCTCATGGGGAAATTATTCTGTCCTTCCATCCCCCTATATCCTTGGGACACAGAAAGGTACAGAAATAGAGTTTATTCCAGTAGATGACTTGAAAATAATTTATTTCGAACTGAAAATTTATCTTTTAGAAGATTCTAAATATTGTATTTAAGTTCCTATACTAGTCTGCATAATACCCCTGAAGTGGAGAAATATAAAACTATTTTATGAGAAAGACTTATCCAACCTGTGCTATCAAGGACGTCAGAGTTTCCAGCTCCACGTGAGCTGTGGAAGCGTCTATGGCCAAGATCCACGCTTTGGTCGGGTCAGGATTGTGGTGGGTTGAGAGATGAGTGGGAAGTGTTAGCAGCTGAGATGCAATGAGGGCCAAGCTCTAACTTAGCTGTCCGTGAATCCATCCACGATTTATTGAACGCCTCTCTCGCCTCTTACGTCATGTTGCTATATATCTATGGTATTTCAATATAAAACATTTTTTTCTCACATGGGAATCCCTCTCAGGATGAATATAGGTTAGCAAAGTAGTAAAGCATTCACAGAAAACTCTAGTAAATAAAATAGGTAAAGAGATGAAGTTTCCAGGAGAAAGTGATTTCTTCCAACTGTGGGGATCAGGAAAGGCAAACTGGAGTTCCAGCCCTGGGTTCTCGATGCCTCATTTCCCAGATGGGTCCTTGTTTTCTTCTTGTCACAGCCACCACTCGGAAACTTTCTCTCAATGCTTGCTGCTTCCCACCTGTTTCTCTCATTGTTCATCAGGGAAGGAAGTGGAATTTTACATCCTTTTGTCTACATTTTGTCCCAAGATTAAGCAATTTATGTTTTATTATGTCTTTAATGGTATAGTAACAACAAAGAAACAGATAAGAAAAAAGTTTCAATATTATGTATTTTTTTAATTACTTATCTTTTTTAACCTAATCCCCTCAGAAAAGATTCTTATAAAGCTACTTTTTTTTTTTTCTTTTAATGTAAACAGAGGACCAAGGTAAGATTTCTCTTTTTCCTTCTTCTTCTTTTTTTTTTTTTTTTCAATGGAAAGACACCATGCTCAGGTTTTCTGGCGTTTCTTTACAGAAACTGGGGTAAAGATGAGAACCCAGGATAAAGTCCAGAATCAGGTCCTTGAAGGGAAGGAAACTGGAGTTGGGGCTGAGACACAGCAGTAACTCAGGATTCGCCTGCTCCTGGGCTAGCAACAGCTGCGAGGATTTACCTGCCTCTTGTAATCCCTTCTGTCATCGACACTGCAGACTCTGCCCTCGGCCAGGCCTCTGATAAGACAGGGACATATGTCACGGAGTCCCTGGGCTCCTGTGGCTGCTGAAATGGTGTCCTGACTCAGAGCCTCTTTGGCTGAAGAATAATTGCACATGGTTTCTCTCCAGGGCACTCTAGGATTCACTTTCGGATCTGTCCTGTGGCAAACTGGCTTGGATTCTGACTATTTCGTTCTTGTTCTTCTTCCCTGGTCACTGGCACTGTGCCACCAGAAGACCTGAGTTTTGACCCTGTCTTTCTGGTTCACGGGCTGTGCTTCACAGAAGACCAGCTGCCCCTCCACGTGACTGTCATGGTCAGATTTTGTATCTTTGTGTAATCGCTGAATCAAGACTTCACCCTTAAAGTAGACACAGGTCAGACATAAGTCTATTCAACGTGGATAATCGGAATGGCTTTAAAAGGAAACCATAGTACTATTTATGCTAGAAAATTTGAAGATCATGCCCACAAATAAGAGAACTTTCAGAAAAATATTTAGGAATGAATTAATGTCCTCAATTATAATTAAAAATGTATATATTATATCACTATTTAGATCTATATTACTATTCTATATAATTTTTAATATAATATATAAATTACATATAATATATTTATACATTATTTTTATATATTTGACAGCATATATTTTATATTTTATAGAGTATATATTATTATTACTATATATGTTATACTACTAATATGTATATATTATTTCTGAACGCTCTGAATAATTTTATGTAATTAAATTGAATAATTTGTTCTAATGTAAATATATATATAAATACATATATGTACATGTGCACATGCATACAGACACATTACATACTGCTATGGTATATAAACACAAAAACAGACCATGAAAATGTTTGAGCTTCCTTCTGGAACATGTAAGTGAACTACATTATGTTATTTTCTGAAATGAAGATTTCTCTAGGCCTTATTTTGCCAGGCTTTTATACAGTTATGTTTTCACTTTTACAAGAATGGCTGAGGCTTAGCTAACCTTGGCAAGGCATCTGTAAGTTGTGAATAAAAGGCTGTAAATCATTAATGTGAATTTAATGTCAGAAACCTTTTCCCTGAAAGTTTTAAAACTGTAATTCATTTGTCACCTGAAACAGTGACATATGTGACTTTTCCCCATAGCTTATTATGAAATTTCAGGCAGTATCTTCAGATAAAATATAGTTCAGAGAACTCATAGGAAAAATTTGCCAATTTTATAGGGATATTACTAACACCATTAAAGAGAGACAGATCTGGATGGCCTGGCGGCTCATTGTCCCTCTCCCAACCAGGCACACACACGTGTGGGCACGCATGAAAATTCACATAGGTGTGCACACACTCATACACACATGCACACACACAGACACAAGCTAGATTAGCTGAGAGCTGACTCCACAGGTCTGACTTAGCTCAAGGCTGCACAACTCTGTAAATATACTAAAAGCCATTGAATTGTATACTTTAAATGAGTCAATTGTATGGCATGTGAATAAGTATATTTCAACAGAGCTATTAAAAACAAAAACCAGGTAAGGAAGTTATTGTCGTCCTGAATATGCCCCACTCCCATCCCCAGCAAGACCCCCTCCTCACCTCCTCAATCAAAGAGCTTTCATTGTTTCACTGTTTCACACGCCCTGCCCTCATTCCCTGTAAATATGTAGAGCGTTATTCTCTCCTGGGACTCTCTAAGCCTGGCATGGAAGGAGAGATAAGAGTCTAGGACAGTGTGTGCACTGTACAACTTCCCTGATTTTAGGTCCCCGTACTCCCCACCCCAATGATCCTATGTTATATCCACCTTACTGACCACTTGTGGTGAATCTCTGCGACACTACTGAATGACAACCACATCCATGATTCTTCCCTGTGATAACATATTCATTCGTTCATTCAATGAACCGTGCACCAGGGCAAATGTGGAGAAGGGCAGTGAATGAGACAGACAGTGTTCCTGCTCCTGGGAGCTTACATTGTCAGAACACACAATCATTAGGTCCTTTAAGCCCTGTTTTCAGAAGTATTTGCCTATTTTACTAATTGAATTTTTTATTTCTACTCCTTAAATGTTATGATTTGCTTTCCTTTTTTTCTTTAAAAAACAGTAAGTATAGTTGCACCGACCAATTATCTTCACTGATACATATTTCATATCCACCGTCATTCATATTTTGTTCCATGATCTTTTTTCTTGAAAGTTCTCATTTACAAACTAGAGGTAATTTAATTTTTTTTCAAATCTCTTATAGATCTTTAAAAATACCTTTGTCTTCATAGTTGCTGTGCCAAGTTTACAAATAATAAAAATAAAAACACAAAAAACTAGATTTTAGTATGCTCACTCTCTTTTGGGTGTACTATACTTATCTGTTCTGAATCTGTAATGTCTTTGTGAAACTACATTTCTTTTTGCAATGCCAAAACCGTTATGCAAAACATTGTTTTTTGCTCTCTCCTCCCAAACACCTGCACAAAACTCTGAAGCAGAGATCAAAGAGAACGCGATCTATTAGAGTGATGAGCAATGGGCCACTGTCACATAGCACCTGCCTTTCATTACCTCTCAGAACCACAAATTGAAGAACGGAACGAGCTAGAGATTGAGACTGAGAGACACAGTCGTAGAAAGGCAGAAATAAATGAGAAGCAAAGAAATTCAAGAGGAGAAGGAACTGAAACAAAATTCCTGGTCCTCCTACTCCTTATAGAATATGACTTGCACAATAATTAAAATAAAATATGTTCCTCTCTTATAAATGATTATGACAGCACTGCCCATATAAATGATTGTGACAGCACTGCCCAGACAATTTGATCTTCTTCTGAGAGAGGCTTGTTTTCTTTGCTCTTGAATGTCAAATTATTAGAGACATGGCTTCACGTTATCCCCAGTTAGGTTTTTACTTGTACACATTTTAGGCATTTTTCCCTCTAACACAAGCATTAACAGCTAGGCCTTAGTCACCAGATGTTGTCTTCCTTATGCTTACTTATTATTCTTTCCACATTACCTCTAACAGGGAGATTTATTTCCCTTTTTCTTTCTCTAAGCCTATCTATTATTTTCCTTTGCATAAAAATCAACATCACTTCATCCTTCAAACACTGGAGTTTAAAATTCTCCCAGTTAAGATGCTTTATATTAAAGAAGAGAAAAATCCACCAAAGAAGAGCAGATTGGTGTGACTGCAGGGGTATTGGCTCCTTTACAGGAAGCAATTATAGTAGAACCCCTGGATAACCTCAGCTGAAAGAGAAGCTGTATGGCAAAATCCTCTTTTAATCAAATAGAAGTCCTCAAATAAATACTGTAGTCCTCATTAGACTAATTTGCTAAGTTTCTCCTCTCATGCATACTTTGCCACTCCACTTAGAAAATGTACTCTATGTAATACCAAAAAAAAGAAGGAAGGAGAAGGAGGAGGAGGAAGAATTGGCACATCTTCAGGAAGGCATCAGACTAATTCACCGAAGATGCCCTGTGGCCCTAAGGAGATGTTTAGACAATGGATCTACAAGGTACACATTCTCCAACCACAGTGCACGTTATAATCAGCCATCAAAGACACTGACTCTCTAAATGATTTCCTGACATTTCATAACATTAGAGAAGAAGTATATCTTTCCTTTGGGATTCACATCAGTGTTTGGTATAATTTCCTTGTAAACCCCAGATAGAAATATTCCAAAGAAGGAAATAACAAAACGAAGCCATACATATAACAAGTGGTTTATGTTCTTAAAGTAAAAATGTTTTGCTAAGATATTTTATGAAAAGCAGAGACTTTTACAGTTTTCTTGTTTTCTCTCTCGACAGCTTCCAGAATCAGAACAGGTAGGCGAGTGCACAGGCAGGCAGCCGCCACGTGACTTAAGGAGCGCCAGGAAGACTTTCCTGTACTCTGAACTCGCATTAAAAAAGGCACATCCTCAAGGGTGAAGCTTTATAAGCTAAGACTAGGCTGGTGCTGGCTATCTCAAAGTAGTTACTGGAACAAACTCTGGACTCAGATTCCCTTCCTTCCTCTCTTGACTCTGTGACTTCTTAGCTATGGTGTAGTCATGGGTAAAGACTTAACCTTTATAAGCGTCAGTTTCCCCTTCCACTAAAATTTTGATAATCATATTGTCCACGTCTTTGTTACATTCTGAGTATTACATGAGATAATGCCTATTAAGCACTGACCATAACGTCTGGCCCATGGAATGTGCTCAGTAATCACTAACTACGTTCTTATTACTAGTGATTCCTCAGATCAACTCCACTCCCCTGAGGAGGGATTGGGAAATGGGACATCACAAGGCTACTGAGATCACACTGGCTAAATGTGAGATCACAGAAGATAATACTGACCGAGTCCTAGTAAACGGGTCATGATAAATGATGGTGAGGGGTAACGAAAAGCCATTTGACTCTCAAGACAATTTTATTGTACCTTCTGTAGTTTAGTGTCCTCCCCTATAAAATGGGGATAATATCAGAATCTCTCTTAGATGATTCTTGTGGGGATTACATGAGATGAGATGATGCTTACAAAGCTGTTAGAAAGCACAGGACGTGGCACACATTAAGTGCTCACTGAAAGTGAGTGGTTATCAGGTGTTTCCCTCATTACAGAGAATGATGTCATTTTCTGCTCTTTCTAGTATTGTATTTCATCCTTTTTAAGTAGCAGAGATGAGAACAGAACTTTTCCCTAGTTTCTTTCTGATAGAAGAACATCTCTCGCTCTCTCTCTCTCTCACTTCTTTATCTTTACCCCTAGAACTATCTAGGAAGGGTAAATAATGTTGCAGTACCAAGCTCCTGGATGGGTGTGTACCTGCACGTTTGAGACAGAGACTGAGAGAAAGCTCCACATAAGAGAGGAAGTATAACTTGAAATTTGGGAAAAATTAAGGAAGAGAGCAAAGGATCTCCCAGGCTGAGAGAGAACCAAGGTTCACAATTGACTCAACACTGCAAAGCACAGACAACAGGAGAGGACTCAGGAGCAGAAAAACAGAGGTTAATCATGGGAAAGTGAAGATGTGGGAGTATGAGGAGAACTTGGGCAGGGTTAAGTTCCCCAGGGCCTGGATTAGGGGTCTCAGACAACTCTAGACTCAAAAGGTATAAACTCAAACTTCTATGTCTTACTATTTCTACAAATCACTTTTAGCTTGCTGTTTGAGCATGGAATTTTCTGGATGTTTCTGTAAGCCATAGCTATTTTCACTTTATCTGTAATCAAACCTAGATTATGTTAAAAATAGTACAGAGAACACTCACTTCAGAGAGACCTTGGCTACAACACTTTTCTGCCTCTAACCAGACAGAAGACATTGTCAATTATTGTACATCCCTGGGCCTTAAGCTCTTCATTAGTGAAATATATCAGACTAAATGATTAATATATTCCTATCAATAATTTATCTTCTCTTAATTTTCTTCACTGGAAAGGGTTACCTGACAAAGTGAGAAGGAATATAATTTGAGAAGTAAAATGATATGATTTAAAAATACATATATAGGGGCCGGCCTGGTGGTGCAAGCGGTTAAGTGCACTCGCTCCACTGCGGTGGCCCGGGGTTCGCAGGTTTGGATCCTGGGTGTGCACTGATGCACCGCTTGTTAAGCCATGCTGTGGCGGCGTCCCATATAAAGTGGAGGAAGATGGGCACGGATGTTAGCCCAGGACCAGTCTTCCTCAGCAAAAAAGAGGAGGATTGGCAGATGTTAGCTCAGGGCTGGTCCTCTTCACAAAAAGAAAATATATATATATATATGTGTATATATATATATACACAAAACAATACATTGGGATATTGGCCTTTTAGCCTCAAATACATAATATTCATAGATACCTCTTAACTTCCATATAAAATTAGATCATTTATACCAGAGTTTTTAAAAAATATCATTGTCAGATCCATGAAAATCTGCATATATTTTGATGGACTGTTAAGTGAGATTTCAAGTGATAGTTGCCACAGACAAAATAGAGCACGTATATCAGGGCTAACTCCACATCCACCCACCTTGTTCAACAGGCTAGAGGTCATTTGTCAGAGCCTCAAGGAACTTAACACTGCAGAGAGACAGGGATTTCTTGTAACGCTTAATAATTTAAGTCATTATCAGTTCATCCTTTTGGATCTGATATCATTTGGGAATAGTCATAAACTCCCCTTTAGTTCAGTCAGTTTCTTTTAACCTTGATATGAGCTCAGAGGCAGGAATATAATGATGTTCAACGCAAGCAACACACAGGCTGGATTTATCACTAGAGCAGATTTGGACTGTCATACAACCTATCTATACAGCAGAGCTACTACAACAGGTGTGCATATGACTAAATATAACATCATATATCATGTGACCACATGGGTTATGGACAATAATAATGGACTATAGATATGGATGATTCTATAGAAGAATGCAAATTTGTACAACTAAAATAATTTAAATATTAATATTGTTTTTTTATTTAAAAAATTAGGAATAGGATAAACATGGTTAATACTGACTTGAATAATTAAGCTGATACATTAGTATTTTCTGATATCTCAGTATTTCGCAATTTCAAATTCAATTGCCTTTCTAAACCAGTGTGAGTTACACATACATGGGATGTAGGAATCATTTCTTTCTCTGTATGGGTTGGAGGCATTCTGCACATGGACATTACACATTAGTGTCTGTTCAACTTCAGAAACAGTCCTGGCCCTGAGCAAATAGAGATTAGGAGGGATCAAGTCAAAGAGCATTTTCTAATAATGATTATATAATTCAAACAATACTGAGCAAGAGTCATAAATACACCTGAACCACTGCTGAGAGAAGAGTGGTGAGGGGTGATAAAGCACTTAGCCATTGGGCAAACTAGGCAGTGGCCACAGAGCTTCCTATTGAAAAAGAAATAAAATGCTGGGGAAAACACGAGAAGAATGAAAAGCAAAGCATGTGACTCAATGAGGTACAACCCATGGCTACAGAGAATATTTGAAGAGATATCGTGTCAATCAATGTGTAGAGCACAAACTCAAAACTCCCTATGTTTAATAGAAGACTTGCAAGTAGTTTGCATGTGTAAAATTCATTGAACAATGTAAAATAAAAAAACTCATGTTTTTATGTTTCTGCAATTTCACTATTTTACATGGTGTCCCGATTAATGTATCAAGGAATCTCTTAGTCACATGACTTGAGATGCTGGTGCTGGAGTTTATGAAGCATTCCTTTGATCATTTAAAGTGATCCACTTGGCCAAATTTCAGTATTTGGTCTTCAGAAATAAACCACAGTTTCATCTTAGGTTTTCATTTAATTAAATTTGTTGCTGACATTATTGCCCAAATTGTGAACACCTATATTAAATTTTTGAAGTTCAGAGAGGTGCAATTTATGCATGTGTCCGATAACACTCTGATGGTGTATTTCTCCCTCTGTCTGCCTCTGGCAATGGCTGTAAGGTCAATTTCAGTTTTAAGTTTGGAATGTAGTTGAGAAGCAGGATTCTGAGAGGATTTTGAAATCACAACTTTGACTTGGCAAAGAGAGTCCTAACATTTTCTATACAAACAAATGAAATGCCAGAGCAGACTCTCAATGTCAGAGCTTTTGAAAGAAATCTGGTTTGGCTTAACTGGAGTTAGCTGTGTGTGCTGAGACACTCTGACCTAGAAACAAAATGCTCTCTACAAATAATCAGTGAAGTTGAAGGGAAATTACAATGATTTTTAGTGGTCGACCTTAGTTGCACACTAGACAATCAACAGAAGATAATTATTATCTGAGCATAGATTGTGGAATAATGACCATTGCTAGCACGAAGTTGCCAAGTAATTTCAGATTTATTTAGTTATTTAAACATGGAATCATACGAGGCAAAAACTGGAAAAGATATTAGAAATCATAGCCCATTGCAGCAATATTTTAGATGAGAAACTCAGGCTTATTTCCAGTAACACCCTTGAATTATATATATCTGCATTTTTAGAATCACAAAATTTTTTTTTAATTTTTTAAAATTCATTTTTTAAAATTCATTCATTTTTTAAAATTCATTTTTATAATTAAAGTATAATTTACATACCATAAAATTCACTCTCTTTAGTATACAGTTCTATAAGTTTTGACAAATGCGATAGTTGAGTAATCACTAGCACATTCAAGATATAGAACAGTCCCAACACTTCCCCAAATTCCTCTGAGCATTTTTGTAATCAGCCTCTCTCCCATCTCCAGGTCCTGAAAACCACTGATCTCTTTTCTATTTCTATAGCTTTGCCACAGAACCCACATTTTAATAGCAGGAAAAATGCACCTGTCTATTTTTCAAGATGTTTGAAGGAAATAGCATTATAAAATACTCCTTATGCATTGTAAGGCAGTTTCCTAAACGTGAACAAGCAATACTGAAGACTGCTCCATTTATTTGCTACTGGAATAGTAACTCCTCCCTGCCATACATCTAGACCCAGGGTTGGCAAAGGGCATTTGAGTACTCTTGGCAGAGTAATTTGATTCCCTTTCAAACTAATACTCTAAATATTTACTCAACACTTTTTAGAGAAGCCTAGCACCTGGTTGAATGCCAAGGCAGAAAACAAGGATTCTGGAAGACAGTACCCTTACTTCTTGCATAATCCACTTAGCCAAACAAACACACAGCAATTAACCAACAACTCTCAGAGCACACAAGTTTTGCTGTGAGCGGAATGGACAAGAGCTTCTTCTGGTCTCCTCCAGGCAGCTTAACCAAGAATTCCTTTTAATACATCCAGTAGTCTCTTTTGGAAGAATTCTGATAAATACAATTTTCTTCTTTGCTTTATACTTTCAGGGATGTTTTACTGCTTAGTGTCCCAAGCTATTGCCAATCTGACCTCTGTCTTTTTTCTACCATGTGTCATCTCTACACCTCACCTGAAGAGCTCAACAAGCCATCATGCTCCTCCTGAGACCTCAGGAGTCTCATCCTCTCCCCTAACTCCCACAGTACCCTGGGGAGTTGACCCGTTGTGTGGGAGAAAAGTGCCCCCAATGCCGGTTATTAAGGAGCAGAGCAGTGGGAAGAATGCTGCTGTATTTCTTAAAACCAGCATTGAAACTGAATTAAGTTTTCATATAGAAACAGAGATTAAATCTTGGTTAGATTTTTCTACTCTAATGGTATAACACATTCAGATCTTTTTCGTTTCTTCCTTCCTTCCTTCATCTATGTTTGAGGTACGGTGCTCATCACTGGATACATTCTTTGCTGTCAGAGAGCCCAGATTAAGTGAGGTTAAATTAGCTTCTGTGAGCTGATCTAAGACCCTATCACACTTTGTTAAATCACTTCTTGTGGAAAATGTGACTCATTTAAGTTCCAAACAGTAGATTTACAAATAAACTTTGGTAATCCCAAAACCATTTATCAATTTTGAGTTGCTTGCATATCAGATATGAACAACTAGTTCTCTATTAATCATTAATATTTTTCCTTCTTGTTAAATTGAAGTACCATTAATTTAAATGGTGTGAGGGAGGAAAAAGCCTGATTGCTATCACCGAGTTTTGGATTTAAGAAATTCTCTTTTCCCTTGCTGCAGATATGGGCCACATGAGATTTAACAAAAAGAAATAAAACCCAACTATTAAACTCATCTTGTTTGCTTCTTCTTTCCCCACAAATTAGAAATGGAAACTTGTCATCAATGTTGCATGATTGGTCGCATATTAATATTCAGTGTCTAATGACTGGCATGTGATAAATCTCTCATTAAAATATTCATGAATAATCAGATTAAATGTCACATCTCCAAAGAAAGATCATCTGATCAGGGGTAACATCAGTTAATTTCTTTATTTGTTTGTAGAGCACTATTAGAGTGAAAGCAATCAGTACGAAAAACCTCTCTATTGATGTGTGAATTACATATAAATTATGTGTTGCCTTGTACTTGGAATGGCAGAGAAAAATCAGAAAATGCCATTTCCTCCATTTTTGAGAAAAATGGATGGGATCAGTTTTCATTAACACTCTAATAATTTTTTTCCACCAATATGCTACTTCTGTGTTGATTGTCAGAACCCTTCCAAGTGAGAATTAAGAGCCAGAACTCTGATTTTCAGAATGATTTGAGAATAAGACACTCTGGGCAATCAAATATTTTGGTTACAAGAGAATTGCATTACCATAATCTTGTATTGAGCAGCTAATTTCATTAAAAGTCTTTGTACTTAATTTGGCAAATATGTACCAACACATACTAGGGGAGAACTGAAGTAAAAGGGATACGGTTAGGTGGTATAAAGCTGGAGTTGGTATCTTGAAAAAATACATCTTGCCCTCTTTCAAGGAGAGCTAAAAGTGCCCAGAATTGGCCCATGAGGCACTCTCAGTACTGGGTCAATCACATTGTAGCCACCATGCCAGAAGGCAAAGGGAGAAAGGCTGACATCTCTTTTTGAGAGGACTCAAAAACTACACCTACTGACTCCCTACACATCATACATAACTTTCTAATACAACATCTTTGTATCTATTTTATAATCAAAATTTTATATTCATTTGTCCCTAAAGGTTACTGATAACAAAATCTGCATGCTGTGCAGATAATAACATTATTTTTATGTGCAATTTATTACGGAATTATATGATAGCCTATCATGTAGCTTGTGATTAACTCCACACCAACATTAAAACCATATGGTATCCTATCCATTTAAGAAACAAAGCTATCTCCTCAATGTCATTTATTGTAGGTTAATTTATGATATGGCAGACATGCTATAGAAGAACACTACCTTTTTTCAGATGTAGAATGGTTTAGCGAATAGAAATGCATTAACCTTGTTAATTTTCACCCTCATTCCATCCAATACACAATGGCTCTAGGGCCAAAAGGGATCTGCCATCAAAACTTCACACTTGAGAGTTCTTGAAGTATTTGGTAGACCTTGAGTTTAGAAATGCATCTAGTCTTAAAAGTATAATCTACCAGGGTGGACACATATAAACATTCTCAGGATTGGATGCCCCCCACTGGGAAGAGAAAAGTGTTCATATTGTAAAACCAGAGGCCAACAGCTTATTGAAAGAGGACAAAGTAAGAAAAGACAGTTTCCTTTTATTTCTGAATGTCTACCTTTTTATTTTCATGATATTGTCTGGCGGAAATCTTTCATTCTCTCAATTCAGTTACTTCTTTCAATATTGTTTATTTTTCATATTTTGCTCATGTGATTTTCCTATGTGTATAGTCACTTAAATGACCATATCATTTACAAATCAGCTCACTCAAGTTGCTAATTCATGTAAATAATACACTTTTGACTACAAATCCAGAGTCTTGTTAAATTCTAACATGGTTATATATTTGTCATAGATTATCATTTTATATTTTTCATGACTACATGATTGCTTGTAATTTTATATTCTTTAATTACATTTAAAAATAATACATCCTATCTAAATACAGGCCAACATTTACTGACAGTTTTTGCAAATTTCAGATAAATAGGCAAAGATTTTTAAAAAGACTTTGGATTACAAGTATTATCCTACATTATAGTGAAGATCTTATTTTTTTCATTTTTGTCCAGAACTTGTTGTTGATTTTCAAATAATTAACTTAAAATACTCATTGTATATTCACTGTGCATTATATCTCAATAGTTTTAATATTAAAATCAGATCTTTCAGAACACATGACCAAGGTTTCTCAAGTCTGAATAGCAATTTAAATTCTCAGTTTTTCCAATCTTGCTATCATTGGATGCAAATATAGAGACATTTTATATTTAGTTCTGAAAGTTACGTTCGCTGCACTATGTTGCTCATGTGTTTTTAAGATCATATTCTCCTAAATGTAAAATAAGAAAACTGTACATGAAAACAAAATTGCAATTTATTTTTTTATTTCGAAGCTTGAAATCTCTTAAGAAAGAAAAACATGACCTCTAAGAATCCACTTAGGTTTCCTGATTCAGCCATTCTTTCCAATTTAGATAATCAAACTCCTTCATTTGTCATTTGATGGAAATGAAGCACATAGAGATATAGTGACATGTCTATGGTCACCTCTGTGAGACCAAAGCCGAGTCTGTCTTATTTGCAGAATATGGCTTTTCCTAGAAGTGGCCCTGACACATAGGAAGCACATCATACATATCGTTTGAGTAAATAATAGAGTATTTATAAACAAGTGATTATACATGAAATTTTAAAGGTATTTCCTGAAATCTTTTGGGCAGGCTTTAAATAATAGACTACATGTAAAGTTTTGAAAATTTGTAGTTGGTGGAACAACGGCACAAGAGAGTATTGATTGACTTATTTAAACTTGGAGATTGGTCAAGCGAGTATGTATGTAAATGAGAGATTCTTAACAGCTACCAGCCAGTATGTAGTTCATCGTGAGGAATTTATGAATTGTCTCAATCTTAATAAACCACATACTAAAAATGATCCAATAAGGTGCCACATGACTATATACAGGATCTGTCCCTTTCAGAACTCTTGCTTTAAGAAAGATATTGCAACCTAGAGATGAGTAACAAGAATTTCAAGGAGACTAGAAACTTTCTCTTGTAAAGAACAAATGAAGAAAGTGTCATCATTTAGTGTGGTTGATAAATACACTTTAAAGAAAGCATTTGGTGTTTATCAAGTACTCAAAAGGCTGTCAGGTAGAAGAGGGTGCAGGCTTATCTTGGAGCAGAACTCAGAGCAATGGAGGAGTCACATGGAGGTAGATTTCAGCTCGGTGCAAAATGCACTCCCATAATAAGAAATGCCCACAAATAAAATAGGTTCCAAACATCTATGATTCTGGTGGAATTACTTTCTGAAAATATGAATTTCATCCTCTTCAAATTCTTCCAATGTGACTGATTTACTTTGACCATTTCCAATCCTTGCTTTCCTTTCAATGCAGTCTAAAAATTCATATTTGAGAACACAGTATTCCATGCATTAGGTGGGTGAATTTATTTTATGAAATAAAATTTCTCAGCTATCCAATGTCTAACCCTCCTTAAAATATGAAGAAGTCTAATATAATACAAAGTTTATTTCTCCCTAATGAATTCATCATCTCACCATTTCTTATGTTAACAATTGATGGCAGTTTATGCATGAGATATTTTCAAAAAATAAGGTTTTGATTTGCTTTGGCCACTATTACTCATGAGCAGTGTGTAATAAAGATTTTGAATTTTTCTAGTAACAAATAACTTGCCAAAAGGAAATTATTTTTTATACTGCCTATTTTATAGTTCCAATAACTAGTAACAACTCAATAAATATATTTTTGATGATGATTCTCAGAGTCAATAGAAATTTTAGATAATCAAAGGGGAAATAGTCCCTTGCAAGAAATCATATGCCATAGCAGTCTTTGGTGTAAAATATTCCATTATTTAAAATATTTTACATACTAACATAGACAAATACTATCAAAATGATACACCTAGGGAAACCATTCAACTGCTCTGTTCTCCATTTTAAAATATACTATATATTTTTGATAAAGTAATAGCATTTTAACTTTATTTTGAGAAATCACATTTAAAGAAGAGACAAATTTTAACTTCCTATGAGTTTTAGTAGGGGTATCATTAAAAATATTTGAAATATGGCAAAGATACTAAATCTGTCACATTGCATTAGCCCCCAAGTTTCCAGATTGTGTGAATTTCCCAGTGTGGTTGACCCAGAGGGAGAGAGATAACTCAAGGGAGGAGACTTGGGACAGCAGCTATTTGCCAGCCAGTGCAAAATTGCATGCGACACGAAATGTATGACGTGCATCTCATCATTTTTCAGGAAGTACATTTCCAAATTATGTTCAATATGCAGATAGATAACATCAGTCAAGAGCATGAATCATGACATCCAAGATATGAAAATAGTTGAAATGAAGTAAGGATTGTTTTGGAAGACTAGAACTAGAAGGTTATCTCATAAGTATGTAAAAGTTTGAGGCCACACTTATTGCATATACTTATTTCTTTACAATGAATTGGGTAGAATACAGAGTAAGTTGTCATGAGTCTCCATTTCCCCTTCATAAATCATAGCCCTCAAGCAGTGTGCCAAGATCGTTCTGGAAGTGCTTTTTAGTGCCCTGGTTCTGATCCTTTGATCTGGTCTGCGTGGGATAACTGGTTCTGCTTTGCTCATGTGCTTGCTTCAAGTAAAGTCTTTAAATACTGACCTGTTAATTTGACAGGGATGTGTTTGTTCCCTCCAATGTGCTCTAAGGTTTTGATGGGACAATCTGGGACTCTGGCTCTTGAGTTATCTAATGCCATACTCTAGATCTATAAGCAACTTACCTTCCCTTGAGAGACCAATATTGCCTGCACGCTGAGAAAATGGGAGTGCTTTGAAGCCCATTTCGGTCTAAGAATTACTTCTTGCTTAAAAGTGGAAAAAGATATCTCATGTGCACAAGCATTTCCACATAACACTACCAAACATCCCTTTGGAAAAACTGGATACAAATGTTATTGTATAATCAATCACACATACGTATGTAAACACCTGCTCACTCATAAACACACATAATTAGTATATACTTAATGTATGGCTTTCCCAAACCAAACAGAGCAACAAAACTGAAGAATTAAATTTAAATTTAAATTTAAAACCAACTAATTCTCATAAAAGAAGGAAATAGTAGACATAGTTCATTTTGCCCTTTACAGTGCTTCATAGAGCTGAAAACAGTCTTCTATATTTTAAAATGCATTTATATTCCAGATTTTTTTAAACCTTTTGAACCTAAATAGTGAAGTTGGTGAGAAGAATATTATAACTGTGATTCAAACCATGATCTGAGACATTAACAATGTCCTAAAATAACAGGTCACAGAAAGCACTCTATAAAGATCATTGTATATAATTTTTAAGTTTCCTGGCTTAAATTCAAATTTTACTCTGAATATTAGCTAAGTCAGTTTTTGTTGAAGTTTTTAGAGAATTAGACACTATAGGAGAATGATATGAAGAAGTCACATAGTGTATCTTTGTAAACTTTGGTTTCACAGTCTTTTGCTCATTCTTTTAATCCTGACCAATGAAGCACTTTTTTCCTAGTTATGGTACAAAATTGCTTTCTTTAGCATAATCAATCAGCTCTTGATCAACTATTCAGTTAACATGAAGTGATATGCATTTTCATACATAATGCATAAAAATACCAAGCAGTCGATTTAGGAGGAGCCTGACATTGCAAAACAAGCAGGGACTTGTGGTATTAGAGATGACCTGAAAGATTTAGGACCGCAGAGTGACCTTCATTGTTAACCTGTAAGGTTAGAACTAGCATGTTGTTACAGTTTAAATGAGATAATACATAGAGAGCACCATAGCACTCGAAACACAGACACGCAATGAACTGAGCTATGCTAATATTAAACTTTTATTTTAATGAGGATACTAAGAAAGAAAAGTATTTCATTTTTTTAATTTTAATTTTTTTATATCTCTTTGATCTAGTCTTTTTTTTTTTAATTTTTTGTTTATTGCACTAACATTGGTTTATAACATTGTAAAAATTTCAGGTGTACATCATTGTACTTCTATTTCTGCATAGATTACATCATGTTCACCACCAAAATACTAATTACAACCCATCACCACACACATGTACCGAATTATCCCTTTCACCCTCCTCCCTCCCCCCTTCCCCTCTGGTAACCACCAATCAAATCTCTGTCCCTATGTGTTTGTTTATTGTTGTTATTATCTACTACTTAATGAAGGAAATCATACGGTATTTGACCTTCTCCCTCTGACTTATTTGATCTAGTCTTTAATCCATGATGAGTTTATTTTTGTATATGCTATAAAGAGTGAATAGAACACTCCCTACTGCCCAACCCTTGCCAGTTGTCCATTTACGATTCAGTAAATAATTATGTTCTACAAGTTTGGATGCCTATTTTAGCTATTAAAATATATAATTTGGTCCCATTCTTGGAGCGCTATTTTGTTCCACACAATTGCATTTCTATTTTCGTGACACTCCTTACTGCTTTCTTTAGTGCTGGTTTTACACGCTTGAACTCGTAGTAGGAAAGTTCCCCCTCTTCCTCTTTCTTTCAGTGTATTGCTTATTCTTACATATTCTTAACGTATAGATGTTAGAATCTTTTTTCTTTGTTTTCTGCAAAAATCCTAGTCGGGATTTTTTTTAATTCAATTCAGTCAATAAATTAATGAGCCTCATTGACATTTATAACATATATAATATACAACATTCTCAATAACATACGTAGTATATTTATACATGTATACTTGTATACAAAGAGTATACATGCACCCTTTTCAAACTTCTTGAATGCATTTACTTAGACCTCATTTTTGAAAACTGGTCCCCAGATCTTTGCTTATGCTAGCATATTTGGTGGAGTGTTCTTCCTTTCACCCTAACTATCCATTTTTTCTGTACATAATTCCCAGGCAGTATCACTAGGGAGAAACATCAAGAAGCATTTTCCACCCTAGGGATTCATAATCCCTTCCTCCCACTTCATGTTACAATGTAGTATTCAAAGAGTAAAATGCCCATCACACTACAATATAATTGCTGTTTGTTTTCCTTTAGTTTACACGTTCCTTGATGAAAGAACCTTTGATTCTCATGCTTCAAGTCCCTAGCAAAGTTCCTAGCATACCCTAGGTGTCTGGTAAATCTCTGAGAAAATGTGATAAGAAAAATGTGTAACTAAAAGCAAAAAAAATTAGTGCTTAAATTTTTAGGCTTTGTAAAGAGAAAAGTGTCTGGCATGTCATTTAGAAAATTTGTCTTTGGCTGTTATTTTAGTAGTCTGGTGTTTTATCTATAATAGTAGTTACAGATTATAGTTTTGTGAAAATTGTTTAAATGAATTCTTGGAGAAGATGTTCTTAAAGTGATCTCAAAAAAAGAGCCTCTAGGGGTTGTGACAAGTGTGAATTTATATTTTTAAGTGTCATATTTTAAAAGAATTTATATTTGCGATTGGATGCATGTATATGTGTGTATATATATTTTTAAGAGAAAATCTATACATTACTTAGGTTCTCAAATGCACTTATGATCCAGAAAACTGAACACCTTATAGATTTTTCCAAAAGAATTGCTAGATGCTTCAGTTGAGTAATGCTTATGAAGCCTCCTTCACAAATCTTAGATCTTGCTAGAGTTTTAATATTAGTATGATTACTTTTAATGCAATCTTTGATTTTTTTCATGAAGGTCATCAATAATTATTGCATTCTTGGAAAAACATAAGAATAACACAAAATTAATAATGATAATGAAATCTCAATATATTCCACATTTATTTATATTCCCCATCAACATTTTAAAAATATTGATGGGGAATACAAATGAACATTGAAGACATTGATATTTCATTATCAATATTAATTTTTTTATAAGTACATAATCATACACTTACTATACTACAAAATATTCATTTATACATAATTCTTTCTTATCAAGATTAAAGTAAAATTAGTAACTCTAAGTCAACACATTTGATAATAGAATTAGAGTGTTTCAACTTACATGTTAAAGCATATTGAATTCACTCATTAAATTTTTTAAATTTGTTTTTATTATTTATAGGCACCCGTAAGTTGACCTTTCAGAGCAGAATAATAGATATAATGAGTTGACTTGCAAACCAATGCTTTTTATTTTTTTTAAGTCTATACCATTAATTAAGATTTTGGATATCTTACAACAAAAATAGTTGCTTAGAAACAGGATGCAATACAACTTTGTTTTAATACATAACTGAGCATTTTTAGGAAGCAAAAATTCATTATTATTCATTTTTTTTATGGTTAATATCTACTGCCTTTAGATAGGGCAGTTCATTTGTTTTGTGCTTTGTGTGTGTGTATGCTACTGCTTCAATTACATAGAGTATTACAAGTTTGGAGCTCTAAAATGGGAATTTGAACAAAAAAACAATGTATATCTTTCAGAATAAATGAGAAATGATTCATCCACTTCCCATCTAGCGTATGGAAGATAAATAGCCTCTCATCATTTAATATGTAGCTCATGAGATATGTATTGTGAATATGGCACTGTAGCTAATAAGATAGGGTTATTTTGCAGTTTCCAGTTCCCAGTAGCATCCCAGCTTTTGTGGGTACAATGAGAATAAATTACTCCTTTGTAGGAGAATTCATTACCAGTAGCTGATAGTTCATGGCTGAATTACTTATGGGAATTATTGAAACCATATTTTTCTGAAATAAAAAAAGAATGATCTTTTCAAAACCAACATTTGCTAGCATATTAACAACAAAATAAGTGTTTGGAATATTTACTCCCTCATATGCCAATCTTTCCTTTCTATTGCATTTTGGAATTTTTTAAAAAGTGTCTTCTTTAATTTGAAAGAAAATATTGCTTAACTTGCTAAGAACTTGTTCAAACACATAGAATTTGCAACTCAGACCAATAATAGGCAATTAATTTGAAAACAAATATTGGGATTCAAATTATAAGCCCATGTTTTATGTTATAAACACTCTGTGATATCTTGGTCACTGTTTTTCAAGTTTAATTTTTTGGGTTATTCTAGGTCATTCATTTCTGGCCCCATAACTTGAAATTTTTACTTATCTTTTTCTAAGTATTCTTTTCCAATACCCTATGTTCTTTCTGCATCTGTACTCCCGCCAAATTGTTTCAGCTTCTTCCTCATTTCCCGTCCTTTTTTTCCTTCAGAGAGTCCTGTATCTATCCTCCTTTACCATCTTATTAACAGTAAAGCATTGCTCCCTGAGACTCCTTTCTCCTTTTATCATATGTGGCAATCTTCTGAGTGATGAATTTCAAATTCAATACTGTCTATAATATTCAAAGCAGACTCATAATTAACATAAATCAAAATATGTTCTGATAAGGTTCTTTTATGAATATATTTGGAAACCTATTAAAATGACTCAGCACTTTGCATAACTATTTAATCTTGTCTTTGCTATTTGTTTTATGCAATTTGTATTTTATTCTCTTCAAGAGTTAAATGAGTTATAAGATATATTTAATAACGTAAGCATATGTATTATTAAATAATGGCAAAGAAATTTTTATTATTTCAAAGGATAAAAACAAGAGGCTATTGGAGATATAGTCTATGTTCATGGGTTGGAAGAGTCAATATTGTTAAATGTCAATTCTTCTTACATTGATCTATATATTTGACACAATTCCAATAAAAATTCCAGCAAGTTATCCTGTAGATATTGACAAATTATTTCTAAAATTTATGGTGAAAGGAAAAAACACATAGAATAGTCAACACAATACTGAAGAAAAGAACAAAGTTGAAGGACTCATACTACTAGATTTCAAGACATTGTGTAAAGCTACAGTAATCAAGACGGTGACTGATGCATAGATCAATGGCACAGAATAGGAAACCCAGAAATAAATCCACACAATCAATTAATCTTTGACAAAGGCAATTCAATAGTGAAAGGATAATATTTGTCCTTTGTTGAAAGGTAGAGAAAAAATAGTGCTAGATGTTGATATGCAAAAATAATAATAATAATAACATAGACACAGATGGTACATCTTACACAAAAAGCCAACTCAAGATGGATTATAGATCTAAATGTAAAGTGAAAAACCATAAGCCACTTAGAAAAAAACCTAAGAGAAAATTGATGTGTCCTTGGATATGGAGTGAGTTTTTAGATACAACACAAGAAGCATGATCCATGAAAAAAATTGATAATTTGGACTTTATTAAAAATTTAAAAGTCTGCTTTTCAAAAGACACTATTAAGAGAACTAAAAGGCAAAGCACAGACTGAGAAAATCTTTGCAAGACATATCTTACAATGTAATTGTATCAAAATAAACAAAGAACTCTTAAAACTCAGAAATAAGAAAACAACTCAATTAATAAATGGGCAGAATATCTGTACAGACACTTTATCAAAGAGGGTATACAGATGACAATTAAGTACATATGGAAAAATGCTCAATATCATTTGTTATTTTATATACACAAACACACACACATCCTGCCCATGAATGTTTATAGCAGCTTTATTCATAATTAGCAAAAACTCGAAGCAACCAAGATGTTCTTCAATAGGTGAATGAATGAACAAACTGTAACACAACCGAACAACAGATAAAAGAGAATACGCTAACAAGCCATGCAAAGACAAAGATGAATCTTAAAAGCATATTGCTAAGCAAAATAAGCCAGTCTGAGAAGGCTACATGATTTATGCTTCCATTTATATGACATTCTGGAAAAGACAAAACTATGAACAGATCTGTGGTTGACAGGGATTTAGGGGAAACTGGAACAGGTAAAACATAGGAAATTTTTTCACTGAAATTCAATAATTTCAGTGAAATTATTCTGTATGATACCAAAATGGTGAATATATGACACTACACACTTGTCAAAATCCATAGAACTTGACAAAAGAAAGAATTAACTTTAATATATGCAAATTTAAAAAATATTTAGGAAGTCAGGGAATCACAGGATGGAGTAGAGAACGTGCTAAGATAATTTAACTAATGAAAATGTATGAAACAACCTCATTGATGTGGGAGTACGGGGGAAAGATGCTGACCCAGACACGTTTAGAAATAAGCTGAGTCTGTAAAGCAAAAGTTAAAAGGAACAGCACATAAATGCTGTACTCTAGTTGATAAAGTTATTCCTCATGCAAGTATGGGTTAACAACTCTGAAACTCTATGAATGTGTACTGGAATTGAACAATTAATTAAATAGATGGAGAATAGTGGGATCTAGGTTTCTTACTGTTGGGGTGGGCATTCACAGAAAAGTAAGGGTAGTAGGCTGGCATGATTGATGTGGCAATGGATTATAGATGGAAACATCAGTACTAACCCATAGTTAGTTTAACCTAGATACAGATGGATAGATATAGATACAGATATTTATAGATACGCATATATACTGCAGTTAGTATACACACATATTCTCTTGCTCTGTCAGCTGAGAGGGTCTAGAAGCAATGACACTCCAGTATCAATGAGCATACATAGCACCCAGATCTTGATTTCTAGTACCACTCTTCAATAAAAAGAACCAGGATTCCTTAGAGAAGTGGTTGATTCTAAGACTGGGGCAAAAGATATATAAGATGAGCCTGATGTATCTTGTAGTGCCAGAAAGTAAGGAAGTGTTTTAAAATACCTTGCAATGATGAGAGTATGTCAAAAGGACACAGGACAACTGAAAGAGCTCCCAGTGGCCAAAGCTGGAACAATTTGAGCAACAAAATAAATAAAGCAGAATTAGATTATAACCCAAAGTATAAAATCAATGTTCACGTGTCCATACAGATATAAATAAAAGATTGATTACATAAATAGGGAGACTAGACAATTTCCCAGGCAGAATAATTCCAAATAATTTATGTTAATACTCTGCCCTCAAAGAAGTAGGACATAATTCCCCACTCCTTAAACATGAGCTGCATGTACTGACTTCTTTCCAAAGAGTACAGTATGGAAAGGGTCTACTCTACAGTGGAAAAACCAAACACACCCTACTCCTCAGCTAGGTAAGTAAGACTAACATCAACAGTGATAAATGATCTTGATAGTGTGTACCCTAGGTATAATGTGACGAGAATGGCACTATACTTGTGTAGTATTCCTCTCCAAAACCCATAATGCCAGTCTAATCATGAGAAAAACATCAGACCAATCCCAGATGATGGACATTCTACAAAATACCTGACCAGAGCTCCCTAAAACTGTCAAGGTCATCAAAAATAAGTTAAGTCTGAGAAACTGTCAAGATAGAAGAATACCAAGGAGGCCTAATAACTAAATGTAATAGGTAAACGATAAAGGATCCTGGAACAGAAAATGAATTAGGTAAAACCTAAGGAAATCTGAAAAAAAAATTGGACTTAATAATAATGTATTAATACTGGTTTTTTAAATTGTGACAAATGTTAACACACTAAGGTAAGGTGTTTATAATAGATGAAATTAGTCGTTGGTTATATGGGAAATGGGATCCCTCTGTACTATCTTCACAACGTTTCTATAAATCTAGTCTATTCTAAAATAAAAAGTTTAATTTTTAAAAAGAGGTTGTATAACCTTATATTGGCATGTAACAAAATGGGGGGAGAGGACGCAGTTCTCTGTCACTGCGCTTTCTTAAATTTCACTCTTTTGTGCCATTTGTCACTTATAGGAAACTAGTCAAAGTTGAGATCACTAAGATGGATATATGTTCCAGTTCAATGTGGCTAAATGAAAAAAGCTCTAAAAGCAAAAAGAAAAAGAGATGACACAGTTAGTGGAGAAGACAAAATATTCCAAATTTTACAATTTTAGGATGGTGAAAAAAGTCACTTTATTTCCTCCCCTCTTACCTCTTGATACATAAAATTACTTGGTTTTCAAAAATTTTTAAAAATTATTCCTTTAAATCACAGGCGTGAAGTGAGGTCACAAAGAGTAGAAAGAACCTGGAGAAGGGTGAGTATGTATACATAGAAACAGAGCTAATAATAATGTACAGCACTATACTTTTCAAAATGCTCTCTCATATGTAATCTCATCTGATCATCACAATATTCTTCTCACAATATTTCCAGTGTGTTTAAAACTAAATACGATATAATACATGTGGAATGTGTGTGACTCAACTTTAAGGAGTTACAAAAGGCTATAAGAATTGGCGTATACATTTACAAACATCACCCATCCTCTACATTTCACGATTGGAGACATGGGTCCTGGTAGAATTCTCCATCCTTAGGCCCCTTGGTGATACTGATTAACTGCCTTCAGTCTCTATCTCACACAAGAAGAATAGAAATGCTAAAGAAATGCCTCAGGATTTCAAGGTTATGATTAACATTTATGGGAAGAAAGATGAAGGAGCTAGCTTGTAATGATCAATGCACCGCATTGCTCTACATCTCTGGCAAGAACCAGACTTTATGGATCAAGTACTATGCAGCGTTTTCATCCACGAGCTCCTACAGTCATGATGAGGTTGTAGGTCTTGGCAAGATTCAACGCGTGTCATTTATGTACTATGTCAGATGTAGGATAAAACGTAGTTATATTAGAGTCAAATCATGGTCACAAATGCTTATCAACGTATGTTACAATCAATTCTTATTTCACTATTACTCTAATAAAATGGTAGAATTACAAACTATCAATTATTGAATAGACTTCCTTTGCATGAATCACGAAGGTCAACAAGGTTATAGAATCTGGTCAAACTCATATAGGAAGTTAATGATAACAAAAATTATAACCTTCTCTCTTAACTCTCTGTTTAGTAAAATAAGTTTTCCACTACTTCTTTAAATGTTGCACAAAATGTATAGTGATAATAATGTAGAGAGAATATTTTTCTTCATGTGATATCTTGAGTGTGGGTTTAATCCATCATTAGGGGTTGATATATCTTATATCTAACCAATGGTGAACATATTAACAAATTAGGCAAAGATAATTTAAATATTAAACACTATTCTCTGACTACATAATATAAAAATGAGCTATTCTTCTGTGACTTTCATGCTGTTTTCTTTACAGTTTTAAAAACAACTTTTATTATTATTTTTTTTAATTTTAGGAAATCCACTTGTATTTTTCTCTTTATATCATGTTGGACACAATTATCCTTACCTTCTATGCCTTCAGTTATCTTGCATAAACATTTATACTTTTTTAAAACAAAACAAGCTGAGATTCAAGTCAAATATCAATCCTTAAAAAAAGCAAACATTAGCATTCTGCCCTTATCAATTAGAACAAATATGCCTATGCTTACAACTGCAGAATTGCTTTGTTGCCTTAGGATTGAATTTTAGATATGAGTTAATTGTGCTTTAAACTTTGGAAAATATATTTATTCATACTCATGGGAACAATCTTCCTGAAAATTATAGTGATGTTCATCTCTTTGACATCATCATAGTATAGTACAGATAGGTTGTGAACAATTTGAAAGTATTATCCTAAAATAAAACATATTGTGATCTCTGGTTAATTTAATTACTCTTTTGAAAGAAAATCTTAAAATGTAAAAATCACAAGCTTTATCTTAATTGGTGAGTATTTTGAGATAAATAGTGTGGTTTGCAAATCAAAAATAATATAAAAGTTAAGGGTTAAAGATATTGAACCTCTATACTATATCGATCTCTTTCAAGCTTCTCTCAACAAGAGCTTAGGAAACAGGTGATTTTTCTTCTGAGCTGTAGTTCATACAATAATTGCACTTCCAGTGAGGCAGCATGTGGACTCTATGCTGAGCAGCGAATCTGAAGGTTCAAGGAGCGACGAACATCCAATTCAACAAACTACTTCCTAAAGAGGTTTTTTTTTTGACTCATTTGCTTTATTTTCCTTTATTTTTATTAACCTTGAAAATAATACAGAAAAAGCAAATCAAATAAACTCCCACAACAATAAAAAGCAAATCAATGCTATTATAAATGAGACATACAGCTATTATGAATTAAGGTAGTACTAAACTCACAAAACAATGTATTATTTCTTTAAGTAATTCATTTCATTTTAGTCACTTTTATATTTTCTGTCTTTATTAAGCTATTTACATTCTGAAGGACCTGAGAAATCTTATTTTCCATACTTGACTTTCATAAACCTCCTAAAAGAAAAATACCTTTGGTTTTACCTTAGTCATACTACTAGAATTTTTTAAATGCCACTTTTCTTGATATTTTGTGTATTTTTGCCCAACTATACGTTGCAATTTTAGTTTGTTGTAATATTTGACAACAAATCAATTTTTTAATTGTTAAAAAACCTAAGCCATCCCTTTATATGTAAAAAAGTTCATGAGTAGATAAACCATTATTTCAAGTTTACATGTAACTTTAATTTTTATTTAAGGAAGAAGTTCGTTTCAGAAGAATGGCTATTCAAAATTGCTATAGAGGTAATAAGTCATAGAATTATGAAGCAAAGAATTTCAGACAAAAGTAAGCTCTTCAAGGTACTGCAATTCAGCGATTCTTAAAATGTTTTTAATAACAGCCTCCATGGAGAATCTAATTAAAAACCATGTTCTCTCTCCCAGAAAAATGCACAGGCGCACAAATTTTTGCATTCAGTTCCAATACAGTTGAAGCTTAGAAGTCTATTCATGGACCCCAGGTTGTAGAATTTGGGGATATCGTTCAAGCTTATCGTATAGACAAAGGAACATCCTTCCTCACAGGTCAAACGACTTTCCAAGGTTAAACCACTACTTACAGCAAAAGGTGGGACAAAAATCAGGTTTCCTGGAATCAGCACTTTTTCTATTACATTCAATATTTTAATGATAGTCAACTAGAAAAAAGCATTCACAGGAATTAAGCCCATTATACAACTAGATTTTATTCCAATATAATGAAGTACACCTTATTTCATCATTGCACGTTTCATTACAAGTGACAATTGTGTAGCGATCTTGACTCCTCAGTGAGGCAGGTGCTTTGTAAATGTCTCTTGAATTTCAACTGATGGACTTGCTTTGGCCGGACTGTGGGAAAACTGGCACAAGTATACTATAAGAGACGCTAGATTCCCTGAGAAGCTAGGCGTTTCAAGATTAAATCTTATCACAAAGTATTCAATAGGTATGAAGATGTTAGCTTGTTGCTAAGAAATGCTTTCCCTCCATCAGCTTAATTTTTCTTCCTTGATATATAGATTCACAGAATTGGTGGGGACTATACACAGTAACATAATCCAAATTCATGTCACACACTCTCTGAGAAATACCATACCATGTGTACACATTGAGCAATGCAGGGGTTAAGTTATGGAGAGGTAGCTTTGCCCCGGTAAGCGATTTTGGTTAGAAAGTCCATCCTTATATTGAACAAGCATCTTCTTTACTGCAAACTTCACTTATTTGTCTAAATTCTTCTACTTGGAACAATACACATAGAAATAATTCATTTATTCTCTCTCTCTTTCTGTCTCTGTCTGTCTCTCTCTCTCACACACACACATGTACACATTTAAAGAGCTATGGTATTTGAAATGACTCTGTTGCTCATTGTCCAAATTTACAGAAAGTTATTTCAAAATAATTTGACCTCCTGCAAACCTACCTGATGACTCCGTACTTTCCTCCCAACTTTTTTCTCCATCACGTTCCTTAGGCTTGATTCCCTCTTCCTCCTCACCTCCCTTTTCATTTTCCCTTCCTGTTTCTCTCTCCTCTCCTCTTACAGACTCTGCCCTCTCCCTTATGGATTCTGCTTCATTCTTATGCTATGGTAATAATAATAAAAAAAAGTCTGGTGATCCTTAATGAAATTTTACAGGATTATCAATTCTGATGTTAAAATTTCAACTTCCAGAGGGAGGATTATAAATTAAGTTGAATTTCTTCAAAAGAAGACCTTGAACTCATGTGCGAGTGCTAATATTTTTGGGGGGAAGGAAACCCAGGAAGCACCAGTATGAGGGGGGAAAGGAAGCACAGGAGAGAAAGAAGTCAGTGAAGTATGTTTTCTTGAGCAGCTTCCTGCTGTGGGGACCTGAAGAATTTTGGAACCCAATCCCATTGGACAACTCTGGGAGACAGTGTAGACTATGTCTCAGTGTTACCCCAACCAAGGAACTAGGATATTTATCCACCAGTGCTGTCAGTCATTGATCAGCACTGCTCTCTGGTGATATGAACTCCTGGCACTTCTGTTTGCCCTTTTGTTGAGCCAGGTGTCTTGGCTAGAAAAGCCCTCAGAAAGAGTCTCAGGTGTTTCCAGTTGGAATGTACAGGAATGGTGTGTGCTGATGAGATACGAGTGAGGCACCAACAGCACTTGCAAAAAACTATTTCCTTGCTATATTTTTCTAGTTGTTTAGTATTTGAGTGGGACTTTTAACTCTGATACAAAGTAGACTTTTATATTTACTATTTCATTGGGGAAATCCCTTGGCCCCTCTGCTGGCTCTAATACGTACACTGGTGAATCGAGTGACTCATAAGAAGGTCTGATGGGCCACATGCCTATTTAGAAGCATAAGTGGCGAAACTCGGAGTGAAATTTCTAGTTTTATCCTGGCCTGGAAGCAGTGTGCAAAGAATGTGGGCTTTGCAGTTGTATGGATCTAGTTTTTCTGTTTAGCTTCAGACAATGATGGTGGAAGCCAGTGAAATTTACATTTTTTTTTTTCAGCCTCAGTGTCCTCACCTTTTAGGAAGAGATACTGATAGCACACAGCTGTTGTGAGCACTAACAGAGACCAAGTAAGGCAGGCAGAAGAACATAATTTTGTTAGATAGTAGATGCTCAACCAATTCTTGCTGGTTACTTCCATCAGCCCCCACCCCTGGCCCCAAATCACCAAGAGTAGGATTTTACAACACATGGAATTAAAATAACACTTCCTTGTAACATTTTTGTTTAAAAAGTTCTAATCTTGTTCTATTTTATTATATGTATTCTTATAATCTCTGAAATATGGATAAAGGCAGCTACCTTAGTTGGATGTCTAGAGTGGTGTTTAGAAAATTAAAAAAAAATCATCCAGTTTTTTTATTTGTATGATAATGGCCATAGTTTATGGGTTTCTGTAATGCTACCCTCCCGAACTTCAATTTTTCTAGGTCACCCAAGTGTGTGGTATTTTATAACCAAAATTGTTGTAGTGAATTGCAATTGAGCCTAGTTTTCTTCTCCAGAATGACTATACATTATTATGGGCCATATTGACTTTATTGTCTTTTTTATAGGCATGCAGAGAAACAGATTGCAAGCACAACATTCGACAAGTCTACCTTAACATTTTCTCTGCAGGTTTTGCGTTCAGCTGGATGGTTATAATATTACAGGGTAAATCCCCAGTAGACATGATTGTGGCCCTTTCTCCATCACTGCTTCACCTCTTCACACCTGAGTAACCAATCATATTCCCTCTATTCTCTTTTTTCCTGGTGTCTCCGGCATTGCAGGCTATATTTAAGCCTATCAAGTAGAAACATTTTTTACTAAATTTCTTAATCAACTTTGTCTATGAACTTATGCTGTCAGTAAAATTCATATTTTACAAACATTTATATGCATTTCCTTAACTTCTGATTTAGGAAGCACGTAAACATGACGTATGTAAATAAAGTCTATCTGAACTACAGTCCCTAACTTAATCATTTATTAGTCAATTTACCTTTTTTACATTATGACCGCTTAAATATATCTAAGTAATTAGCAGGAAATGGAAGGTTAACTAGAGTAAAAACAGAAATTATACTAATGTATTGCTTTAAAATTAAAGAGGATTTACAGGATATCATAATAAAAGTTTAAAATGTATTTAAGTATGTCAAAGCGAGACTAGCAACTGAGAAATTAGTCATATTCCTTGATGATAATAGGACAAAGGGCCTACTGAGGACCTGGCCCCTGTCTGCTCTCCAAAAGCAGATGGCTGATGATGAGAAAAAAACGAATTACTTTTTTCTTTCTTTACTGCCAACAATTTTAGGGAGATATCCATCTTCTACTTGTTTCTTGAAACACATAGGTTAGAGATCTAAAAATAATTCAATAGAAAAATTTAAAAGGTAAACTGAAAGGAGCCATAAAGATCACCTAATCTATATTCTTTGTTTTGGAACTGATCCTGCACGATCCAACACGGTAGTTGTAAGCCACAGTTACCATCAAGCGCTAGAAATGGAGCTAGTTCAAACTGAGATGTGTTGCAAGTGTCAGATATACCCTGAAACTAGAAGCATTAGTTTAAAAAATCAAATATCCCGCTAATAATTTTATATTGATTGCATGTTCAAATGATATTTTGGACATATTGAATTAAGTAAAGTGTATTCATAAAATTAATTTCACCTTTTTTTTACTCATTTTTAAATGTGGCTACTAGGAAATTTAAAATCACACGTGTGACTTGCATTATATTTCTATTGGACTATTGGATTTTACTGTTGTCAAAAGTTACAATGTAAGCCAAAGGAACAAAATAAGTGTGGACATATCATGGAGACCTGATGGCACTTTTCTTAAAGTTTTGAAGTAATTAAAGAAGGAAATTCAGGAACTGTTGGCCAAAATGTAAGCATCATTCTTACGGAATGTCTGTCAGAGGTCTTTTGTATTGGAGTCTTCATGTGGCCAGCATGATGGTATTTGTTCATGCAAAGTCTTCCAGTGATGACTGTAGGAATTGCAGACAAATGAGTCTCATTGGGACATGGAGACTTGAATAACTCGTGGATGTAACCGAGATAGTGTGTCTGCAAAAGTCTAATACTTCTCATGGAACCGTTTGAAGAAAAACGTATTATAGAGAGGAAAAATATACTGAAGCCAATTAGCCTGCCTACAGGTCTCTTGTTAAATTGTCATCATATTGAGTCTCCCTGGTAATGAGGGGAAAGGCGAAAAAACGATGGATAACTACGAGTTTAGATGCAGGAACAAAAGCATTTGTGGCAAAAAATGGACAGATGCCCAGGTATGTAACTAGAAGAAAAATCGTCCCCAGATATAAGTGATGGGCGCTGATCTCATTTAACATTAAGCAACATTGAACAATACCATTTAGCATCTTTGGAAATGAATTAGAAAAGGGAAATCACACGCACACAAAATCTATGAGTTTTATAAAACAATAAGCATTTCATTCATATTTTAAAAAGGCCAAAGTAATGGGGAAATAATTATGTATTTTTCTCTGTGTCACGGGAGGGAGCTTAGATAGGAATGACATGCGGATATTAAAATGGATGATACAAGCAATTCCTATCTTAAGAATCAGTCTCAAGTGTTAAAAATCATAATGTTTTTTAGAAAATAAAAATAATATCTTAAAAAATATTTTAAAAACTTCTTATCATTGTCTGTCTCTTGCAGTTCTGACTCTTTGGCTCATTGCCTTAAAAAATAAATACTTAAGGTTTGGCAAGAAAAATGAACTGCCCCGTAAACTCTGGCCAGATTTCCTGAGAATAGTCCTTCTTTTAGCTCTTTTATGATCTTAAACCATTGGCACTATCTCTTTTTAATAACATTCTTAAATAAAAAGATCACATTTCCCCTTTCCTTTTTTAGGTTTCTTGAAATGTCATTTATCTAAACGAAGGAAATATCTGAAATAATCTCCTCCCTTTCATGTGTTGTTGTCTTTCTGACCTGAAAACTAATTTTGCTGTTAACGTTGTGTGCACCAAGAGAGAAAGTCCACATTAGCTTTAGAGAAAGAGGGCATATCATCTTATAACATTAAGTACATAAATCACATATTTAATAATAGTAATAGCTACTTTTATTAATTAATTATCCTATCTACTAGGGACTATTCTAGACTCTTTCTTAAAAATTCTAAGTCTAATCTTCACAATACTCTGAGTCCTATTATTGTCAATTTAAAGATATATCAACTAATAGAAAGATTACATAACATAGCCTGGAACAGACTGAAAACAAATATTTCCAAATAAGACTCCTGGAAACTACTGTATGAAGGATGGATATTCAGGACAAGCATCCAGTGCCCTGGCTTATTTATTAGGAGGTGGTCCAATTCTGACATTTGTGTTGGAAGCTACCCCTCTGTTGACCTCAGAGTAAAGCATGGGGCTCGTGTCTGATACAACAAAAACCTCTTATTTTTGTTCAAGAAAGTGTTAAATATGCATTTGTCCCCTCGACTCATCTATGAATAAGAATAATCTTTTCTATGTTATGTACGTATGAGCAGGGAGCAGGGAAGTTGGAACAAATCCTTCTCATATGGAAAGGTCTAAAAGATGGTTTTGCAAAAAAGACTTTCTGTTTGTCCTGAGGTTCCAGGCAAGGCTGGTCCACTTCAGCTTTCAGGTATGCTGAAGGCACAATACATAGGAAAAGTATTACTTTTGTGTAAAACTTGCCTAAACTTATACCAAAAGATATAATTTAGGTTATGTATTCCCTTGCACGGTTTTAACAACAGTTCTTCTCATTGAAGGGAGATATAGAATACGAAAGATAAATTTTTACTATTACTCTAAAGAGTCTATCTTAAACATATATAAGAAATGTCTTTCATAGAAGGATCTTAAGATTGTAGCACCATATGATTCCTGTTTCAGTAACCATGAATCTGCTTTCTTTCCCCTCAGATACTTCTGATATTAGGCTTCAATTACTTTCACTTACAAAGGGGTAGTAAATTTTAAGAAATACTAGGTATTTTTCCCCTCTACAGCACTTCTACAAATAATAGAATAAAATAAAATATTTTTTCCAACTAACATCCTAGTGGTTTATTCACTTTTAAAGCAAAATACATAAATGGCTTTACTTATAGATGGACATGTATCATTTTAATGCTCCTTAAAGTCATTAGAAGTTTTATTGGCAATTCTGCTTCCATTTTTGATGCTCTTTTAGCTTATTTTAAATTCCCGATTCAAATCCCAGAGGTTGGGACTTTCTCATTTGCATTAATATACTTTCTTCTTAAACATATAAGAGACTGACTAAATTAATGTGTAAACAGCATTGGGGCACCCGGGGCTGAAGGCAAGAACATAATTACTCTGGGGATAGAAGATTTTCAGAACATATTCTAATTCAAGACAGGTTACGTGCTAATGTGCTAATAGATGACTAGTACCGCTTCTAAATCTAGAAGAACTATTTCACTTAATATGTTCAGAGACCAGACTACATGGTGAAAACAAGTGAAACATTTTAGGGTCTAGATTTGTACAAATATAAATCAAGATTATTTTGAAGAAGATACTACTTAAGAGGCAAATGCAATCACGTCTCAAAAATAGAATTTAAAATATTAATGTATACGGAGATAATAACAGGATATTACAATCAAGTCAACACTTTTACTAACGCTAAATATACTGGGATTGTTTGCCCTTTATTCTGAAATTGACAATATCTACCTAGATTATGTTATATGTAGTCTTTCAATTCTTGCTACATTTTTAGCATTACCTCACCTCACTCCAAACATGCGCACACAAACACACGCAAGAAACAAAGTCAATCTTCATGTTTAGTCACCAAAGAAGCTCTCCATACCCTTCAGACTTGCACCTTTTTCCTGCTATGTCAAGTCTTCCACAACTGCCTTTCCAATCTTGATTTCCATATATGTGTGTGTGTGTGTCCTGCTTTCTGCTAGGAGACAATTAATCTGAAAATAAACCCATATAAATGTGTGAATGGACACGGAAAGTCCATGTTACTATGTTTGTTAATTTAACAAGTACCATTTGAAGATGACATTTTTCAGTAATTCGCAATCTTTCTCAATTTTAGCAGTGCATGGGAGCCACCTGAAGATTGTAGTTTAACTGGTATAGAACAACAATTCTCATCCTTTAGGTCCATAAAGATCACCTGGACGCCTTGTTAAATCACAGATTGCAGGACCCCACATTCAGCGTTTCTGATTTACTACGTCTAGGGTGGGGCTCACCTATTTGCAGTTCTGAAATTACCCAGGTGATGCTGATGCGCTGCTGGTCTAGAGAGCATGCTTTGAGAACCACCGGTCAGGAGTTAGACTTAGGAGATCTCCAGCTGATTCCCATATTACCTAGTATTATGATAAACTTTTCTAATCAAACGTAGAAGTCCGGTAATGGGCATTTCAGAACTAAGCCATGTTAACTGTATTTTTTCGTTGTTAGGTAGAGAAACTTTGTTTTTTTCAAAACAATACATATTACACACTCTACTTAGACAAGGATAATTCCGTTTACCTGTATATATTTCTTAGCCAATTACTATTTTCTATTTCTGAACAAACTTCTATACCACGACCAAAAATCTGTATAGTATCCATGTCTTTTTAGGTATGTGACAAAAATTTATGTACTGAGACTTTCTACAAAGAGCTCAAATGTTTTAAATTTATCATGAAATGGACAGCAAATAGATTGGAGTTTACATTTTCAAATGTAGATCTTATGATCAATAATTACAATATTCACAGGGGAATATTATGATATTGTAATATCGGGGTAACACATCAGGAATCCTATTTTTAGGAGGACCCCTGGATCTTGTGGAAAAAATTGTGAAGTTCCATTTGTGAGTGAGGGACAAAACCCCACAATCCTAAAATTATAAAATGTGACTAAATAGTGCTTCAGCCATGGGGTGGGCACAAGTACAGGAAATGCATTTACTTTACCATAGAGAAGACAGAATACCGGCTGATCAACAGAATATAATGCATCTGAGTGTAGCACCAGACACTTTTTGATGAAGCTCTCTGACCAAGGAATGAAAAGCTAATTTAATCAACATAGTGGACCTTGAGTCATATGAGGTAAGAAAAAGTAAATGAGACTTTTCACACCCAGTGATAACACTGATTGACAGTGCCATAACCTTTGATTGTTCCCAAGCATGAATGGTCTTGGGAAACAAGTTCTATAATTGTATTTATTTATTACAACTGGATTTCTGCCCTTTTCCCCATCCTAAAAACTTAATTTTAATTTGAAAACATCTCCCAAGAAGAAATAATGTGAATTATTTGTGCAAAAACCAGGATGCAATCTGGCCATTTTAAGAGAAAGTTAAAAAGTATGTATAAGTTGTTGAGACAGTGAAAATTTAAAATCTAAAATCAAACATAGAAGAAAATGGAAGAATTGATATCAAGAAAAGAAAGAATAGGTGGAAATGGAACACATTTAAACAAAATGGAAGGACTCAACACTCTACACTAAGAGCGTTAAAAAATACCCAATTGGTTAGAGGGACTGCTTGGGGGATGAATGAAAATAATAGTAGAAATTTTAATAGCACAAAAGACAATTTTTTTATACTTACATCAATTATTTTGAATAGTATATTCTGTAAGAGAAGGATATGAGGAGAAATATATTGTCTCATGACTCTATGCAATTGTCCACCCAACAATGTCCTTTATTTTATACAAAGGAGTATGCTTCACTGAAGAGCGTAATCTGTACTGTCATTATTAACTCAATGAAAAATTTTACTTTCTCTTGACCAGTTTATTCGCACATATTTTGATTCTAGAGAAGAGAATTAAACTTGTTTATTCACAGTATTAATTCAAATAGATCTGTATTATTAAGTGCATTCATTCAACAAATATTGCATTAATATTATATACTGTACAAGGTCTATTTTCCACAAAGAAATGGATAAGCATGTGCCCTGGCCTTGAGTTTTAAACTTGGCAAAGGAAACGATATATCTGCACAAATACCTTTGAGAAGACTGTAGCTGGCATTTGAGTGATGCTGACAGTAGAGGCAGGAAGGAGAAGACGCATCCCACCGAAACAATCAAGAAATACTTGATGATGCAGATGACTCTTTAGCTTAACATTAAAAGATGGAGAACATGACATGTAGCTCCAAATATTAATAACACTTACGTCTGGATGCTGTCCCAACAGATTTTTATGTTCTTTAAAAGTTTCTGAGTTTCTATTTTCTTTAAATGAACGTGTCATTTCTATAGAATGAAGAAAACAATAAATATCATTAAAGCAAATGAAGGGGCTGAAGGCAAAGTACAGACTAAGGGAAAAATTAACAGAATCTGCTCGTTTACCAGATTTTGGAGGTAGAGAAGGCAAAGCTCTATGTTTGGATGAGAAAACTGTGACAAAACATCTCGTCAACAGGCGGTTTAAGAAGGAAGGTGATGCGTCTGGTGTTAGGCCTGCTGAGTTCGGGCAATGCCAGCCAATAGTCCCTCAATGCGGAGTGAAGACAGCACTGAGAAGACGAGCTGGGGTGGGGCTGGGAGGTCACGCGCAGGAGTAATCACTGGATTCAAGAGACGTAATCCATATTTGATGGAGATAAATCCAGAAATCGTTTTAAGATTGAAACTTGGGAAACACTTCCATAGATGATTAAAATATGACCTAATGTTGTTTGAAATTAGCTCAAAACCTGACAGACTATCAACATTTCTATATATTGTTTTTCCCCTGTAGGACTGACCAGCCAAGTAATACTAATCTAATAATAATCTTAGAAACCTTTTGATTTAGAAGGACAGAAACGCACCATTGTCTCCTCTTTTCTTAAAAGAAAGAACACAAACAGTACCGTGTATTTAACTAAGAATTCCTCATAGTTAAGTAAAATAAGCAATAGTAAAATAAGAATCCTGACCTCAGCCCTGGCACACACTGCTTTGCTGTATAGTTTATGGCTGCACACAGGAGCAGACAGGCTTGTCAGCATGATCACATTTAATTTCTGCACTGCCTAACTGAGTGCACTTCATGGAAATCATGACAGCACCCTGACATCATGGACACTCACCGACTACTTATTCACTCATTGAGATAAATGAGTGTCAGCTGCCAGAAAATGGAGACAGTGAGGTCTAAAACATACGAGAATGATGATAATTTCAAGTACTCAATCTCAGGCAACTGCTGGTTTTGTTTTATAATTCCTAAAGCAAAATAAGCAGACTTTCTTGAATGAAAGATTCTGTTTATGATTGTTGAATTAAACAATTGAGGTTAAAGTAACAGAATAGGTTCCACATAATTATGCAGTAGGGTTAAAATATATCTATATCTATCTATCTATATCAATATATATATCTATGTTTAATCAACTGCATCAACAGAATATGGCCATATGACTGATATTTTTAATCTCAATAATGTTCAAATGTGTTTCTTTATAAAATTTGATATTGTGCAATTTGAAAGAGTCTCTCTTGGCTCCCTACCAAAAGTTATCTTTATGTTACCTAATTCCTTCTAAATATTAAAGTTTTATGACTACTAAAATAATCTACATGTAAATTTCTTGGTGCATTATGCAAAATTCCATTTAGAAATTATGTATACATAGTTTCTCTGACTCACTTTATTCATGACATTCAAGGTCAAATGACCATTTTCTCACTTTTCACAAGACTATGTAACTTTTACATAACTGCTATCTATAATAATGAAGCACACGTAAAATATAATACAAAGTTGGAGAGAAAGAAGATTTGCAATGTGACTCATTCTATTTATTCTAATAATCACATTCATATTCATAGGCAGAATAATACTAATTATATTACTAATAATTATACCAAAATAGTAAATGGTTGGATGCCAATAATGCATTTAGTGTTTTAGCAAATTTACAACAGCAATCAGACCTGCTTGCAAACATGTATGTATAAATATGAATAAGTAAATTAGAGGTTTACATCAAAATTGATCCTAGAGGATAAAAAGAGCTGATATTCCTGCTCTACACATTTCACTTTACTCAAGTCAAATGAAATCCTTATCTCAACATGATATACGTTGAGCATTAAACCAAATTCTATAGATTTACAACCCTTGGAAGAAGCCAGCTCACCACTTTTAGACTTTTTTCAATAGTATCCACGACAGATAACCACCTTCCTTCTGCCTATTATGCCAGTTATTCAACAATGCTCTCCCTGTTGAATTAAAATGTGTTACATCTACCATGCTTTGTTCTAAGTTCTTTTTGGGATTCAAATCCTAATAGCAAAAATAATATTTAAGAATATTTATCATCATTCATCTGTGATATCACGACCTTCAAAATATTTATAAGAGAGTTTAATATCTTAGTTCTTCTTGGCTCCGCATTGAACATCTGTAGTTTATTTTTGCCATAACTTCGCTCTGGGACCCTTTACAATCTGAGACTCCTTTTTTCTGCATAACTCATAACTATATTAAGGGCATTAATACAGGTCAGGTACTGCGGCAACACTACAAGATGGCTAAGAATTTGGCCTTTGTAGTCAAAGATTTATGTTTGATCTAGGGCAAGTTATTTAAGCTCTTAGTTCATGTCCTCACCGGTAAAATGAAAATATAATAATAATAATAATAATAATAATGACAATATCAGCCACCTGATAGTATTGGGGTATGGAATAAATACCATAATACATAAAACACTCAGCACAGTTCCTAAGCATATAGAAAGATGAATACAAATATAGAAATAAGACATGGTCCCTGCCTCCATGAAGCTTTCACATTAGAAAGGAAACAAAATGATCACAAGTAATAATGTAAAGAAAGATTGTGTAATGGAAGGAAGATTTAGCAGCATTTTTAAATTTACGTATTTTACTAAATTAGATTCACAGTCCTTGTACATTTCTGTAAGTGCAACGCCTCATGCTTGCGTAGATATGTTTTATTAGGATTTGTTATACAATCTGATTATATTTTCTCACATTTTTAATACATTTGGAAATTAAATACAATTGCAAAATTATGTTGTCACCTGGGAAAGACTAAGGAAACAGGACATGAGGTTCTAAAAGACCTCCATGGTGGGGTCACTGGTGAATTTTCATATTACTTTATCTTCTCCATAATATTGTACAATCTTTGGCATTTCAAACTTTAAAAATATCACTCTACACTCTCTCTTCCACATTATTTGGAACATATTGAATAAGACTCCTGCCAGAACTGATTCTTAATAGATCCCCCCATGACATTTCTTCACCTACTGAAATAAATTGTTCTGTGTATTTCCTAATCAGTGAAATTTCAATTTTAACTAGTGTAGAAGGCAATATGGTTATGTAATAGTTACCATTGCTATGACAAATATTTTTCAAATGGTGTCTTATCAAAATTCAAAGAAAATAAGAGATCCTTATAATTAATCTCCTTTTAAATATCAAGTAAATGTAAATACTGTTTTTTGAAAGGGAAATTGAAAATAATTCAAAGTCATAGTGTGAAAAATGGAAGTAACATCTCCTCGCATTCTTTACTTTGCTGCCTTTGCGTCTCTTGTCTCACTCTGTGCACATGGTGACCTCTTTGCAACATTTGGTGCTGTTGATCACCTATACACTCTTTAAACTATCTCCTCCCTCAACATGTCTGATCTAGGGTCTCGTTACTCTTCTCTCTTTCTTTCACATCTTTTCAGTGGATACAGCCAAAAGCTCATTCTTCGGATCTTAGCTCGCTTCCCTATATAACCACATATAACCTTAGACCCCTTTGTGCAAATTAATAAAAACACTTTTTTTAGCCTCCAACACAATTTTTGTGTCGTGCCTATGACATCCCCAAGTCTCTATCACTTCAAACTCATTATTTCCTCCCAATTCAAACCATTTTGATACCATTTCTTCCATCCTCCCCCAAATAAAACATTTGTCTTCACCTACAAGTTTTAGATTTTTGCTTTGAATGATTTGCACATCCATCTTCAATCTATCTTTAAAATTACAATCACTACTTCACTCACTACCACTTAAGTTCATTTAAACCTTTGATCTTGGAATTTTGCCTGTGTAAGTGGTGAGATATGGAGACAACTTAATTTTTTATACTTTTTCTATTTACAGTCACACCATTTCCTATGTCCACTAATCTTCCACATGTATTCAGGTACATTCCCATTCAGTTTCTCTGTGCCAGTACCCTACTGTTTTATGTATTGAGAATTTATCATATGTTTTAATAGCTGATAGAGCTAGCCCTCCTTCATTGCTTCTCTTTGACAGAATTCCCCTGATTATTCTTGCAGACTTACTTTCCCATATAAACTCTAAAATAAGTGTCTCTAGTTCAAAAACACTAGTGATTTATTTTATTTCAGATTAACCTACCTACAGCTTAACATACGAAGAATTGACATCTTGATAACATTGAGTTTTCCTACTTGCAACCATAGGATTAATCACAAATAGTAGTAAATAACGGCTTTTTACTCTGAGATTATTATTAGCAGAAGATTCTTAAGGACCATTGCATTTTCAAACTCTCTCTAAATGTTTAGGTGACAAAAAAACCACTGTCACCATTTGCACAGAAATCATATAAATTCTTTATACACTTAAGCTAAACATCTCTCTATATTTTGTTCATATATATGACTTATCTGCTATATGACATTGTGAGCTCTCAGGAAAGAGTTGTACCCACTTCCTGAATTGAACTTGGCATGCAAAGTGGATTCATGTTGTTCTCAACCTAAGACAAATAATACAGTAATCACTTTGTGTTTACCTGAAGGCAATCCGCTTCTAAAATTGGGGTATTTGGGAAATCAGGAGAAGAGACATAAAAAGAGGAAACACTGGGAAAATTAGTTTGTTTATATCTTAAACAATGCCAAAAAGAATTCCTTTTTGTAATTTTTAGTTTCTTAGAGAGTTTAATTACACTAATGAGCATTACAGCATCCTAAGAAGGAGTTTAGTATTCAGAGTGTTCTGTATGTGAAACCCTAGAATATCATTCAGATATTGCAGAATTATAGACCTCTGACAACAGTTTGTAAAAAGCTGGCTAGTGCAACATATTGTTATTGATATTGTAAAGATCAACATAACATTTATTGATCAGCTGCTACATGTCGTGTACCGAGCTAAGTTTTGAAATGCAGAAATGAATAGGAAACAAGCCCCATGTTTTCTTCTGGGGCTCACAGTATGTGTGTATGGTATATATATATATATATATATATATATATATATATATATATATATATATATATAGTAAATACATTGTACACACAATGATAGTATGAAAAAGGTACAGAATACATACATATATACATACATACATCTATATGCATGTATATGTATATATGTGTGTGTATACATAGAAAGTACAAATATGAACAAGATACTGTAAACAAGTATTTTAGGGCTGGTAACTTTAGTCATCTCATCTTTTAAAATTCTGATTGCATGCCAAAAATATGAAAAAAAAAACCTTGGAAATAAAAACAGTGCTTTGTGAAGTCAATCAGTTATATAAATATTTTCTAATTTGGGTACTAATGAGAACACGAACTAAGATTATTAAAACACATTTTTAAGCAGCAGTACAATTTAATGTAAAAATGCAAATCACATATTTGCAGTATGTGAGTTCTAATAAAAAGAAAATATCCACATTTCTATTTCTGAACATGGCCAGGTATTCATGAGTGCCCTAGAATTGGCAAGCATTTCCTTCCACTTCAAAACTGACTACATGGAATGATGTCAATGAATAGTTGAGAGTCACCTGGACATTGAAATATCTCTTTAACGGGAGTTGTGTGGGAGAAATGAATGTGCCTAGGCTGCAGGGGTACAAGGAGAAAATGCTCTTAAAGATAAAAGATCCCTTAAGTGTGTTTAAGGTCATTTTATTCCCCAGAGAAACATGTTTCTGAAAGCATAATAATGGAAAAATATAAATCTATATAAATCATCATTTTACACACAGTTTTTCAGAAAATCATCAATAGCATAGAGTACAACGGCAGTAAATATTTACTTGTTTAATTCATTCATTCACAACGTTATTTAGTGTCTATTAGGTTCTAGGCATTATTGTAAGCACTAGTGATTCACTAGTAAATAAAACTAGGTATCTATCTCAATCTAAATTTTGTGTGGAAGGGCTCACACAGCAACCAATAAATTGATAATAAGCCAGATGTTGTGAGTTCTATGGAAAACATTAAGGCAATGTAAGAAGAAGGGTCATGGGGTGGCAAAAGCGGGAGTCCACATTTTTATATATAAGATGAACAGGGAAATGGCCTGATTTAAGGAAATATTTGAACAGATTGGAAAGAGGAGAGGGAAGAAGGCAGGTGGATAGTTTTAGGCAGAAGAAAGAGCAAGTTTGAGGTAGAACATGCCTACGAGGAAGGAGAGTGCTAGATGATGAGATCAGAGAGGAAATAGGGGAGCCAGACTATTTTAGACCATTGGGAACCATTGTAAGACCTGTGGTTTTTATTCTGAGGGAGACACTAAACAACTGGGGGGTTTTGAGTAGAGAAGAGACATAATCTGACTTATTATTAAAAGATCATTCTAGCTGATATATTGATGATAAGATATTGATATTAGAGGGGTGAAAGGATGGAAGCAGAGAAAACAGTAAATTATGGCAATAATTTAGATGGGAGACGATGGTTGTCTGGCCAATGGTGCTAGTGCAAAAGTAGTAATAAGTAATTAGATTCTGGATATATTTTGAAGGGAGAGATGACAGGATTTGCTGACGGGTTATATGCGACATGTTAGAGAAAATAAGAAGTAACGATGACTCCAGTATTTCTGACCAAAGCTAGAAGGTTGGAGTTGCCCATTACTGAGATGGGGAACTGTTAAGGGAAAAGTTTTGGGAGGGATCAGAAGGATTTCAATTTTTAGCACATTTCATTTGAGAATTTTAATCACTGAAATGGAGAAGATGCAGTTTGGACTTGAAAGTGTGAAGTTCAGGGATGAGTTCTGGGTAAAGATATATATTTTATCCTCAGAGTAGAGATGGTATTTATAGCCATGATCTGGAGCGAGATCCCCTATAGAATGATTTAGATAGAGAAGAGGTCTCAGGATGGAACTCTGCGGCACTCTCATATTTAGAAACACGCAAGTTCCAACCAAAGAGACAATGAAGAAGCGATAAGGAAGGAGTTCCAGAAGCCCAGTGAAAGTGTTCCAGGAAAGAGACTGGCAACTGAGTCAAATGTTGCTGATAGATCAATAAAGGAGGAATGTGAATTGCCTGTTGGATTTAACATGTGAAAATCATTGGTGACCTTGACAAGACCTATTCTGATAGATAGTGAAGACAACAGCTAAACTGGAGGTGTTCAAAACGTAACTGAGGAAGAGAAAGTACAGACAGTGAGTATAAATAACTCTCCAGAAGTTTTGCCCTAACGGGGTGCAGAGAAATAGGCAGGAACTTGAGCAATCTGTCAGGTCAAGGTCAAGGCACTTTTTTTTTTTAAATATTTGAAAGGAAAAATACCAGCATGTTAGTAAGGCAGTGGAAGTGATAGAGTAGAAAGGCATCATTGGAGAAACAGGAGAGAGAAGAGGCAATTGCTGTAGTGATATTTTGAGTGGATGAGTGAGGATGGTGCCCAGCACTAAGGGCCCATTTAAAATTAGTGGTCATGGAACACAAGGGAGACTGGTCATCAAAGGGGTCTTCTCTAGCCTGGCTGAGTTGCCTGCATGAAGGAATAGCTTGGGCAGGGACTGGATTTAATGTGAGTTGAGGTTTATCCAAGTGAGCGTGACAAGGGAAGAGAGAACACATCCAGGCCCAGCAGTATGTGATTCGAGGGAGAGCAAAGGACCATGACTTAAGGAGGCTGCAGTTTCCTTCAGGGGTGAGCCAGGACTCAGAGCCCAAAGATGAACAGAATGCTAAAGGTAGAGGGGATTTTGCTGATGACTATGATTTTAGCAATTTCGTGGGCAAATATTTCATAGTTTACTGCTATACTATTTATTATTCTATTCTACCAATATTAAAGCAATATTCCTAGAAATGCCCATACTTTCGGAGTGAAAAATAGTTGTGTATGTTTTTTAAATTGTAAAATAATATCTTTCAATTATTTGTGAGTCAGAATGCTAAGTGCAATTAAAGTGCAGAGAAGACAAAGGATTAATGGAACAGTGTGTGAATAATATCTAAAACCACCAAGAAAGGGCAAAAATTGAATTGTAAAATATGTGATAAAATAATTAAGATGTATAATTGAGGCTCATGGTTCTGCTAAATGTATTCATTTTTTAAAATGGCCATTATGTACTAACTTGTATTTATTTCATTTCTAAAATTAACATTGAGATCATTCTCTGTGGATATGTAACCAGAGGCTACATGCTCATGAATATTACAGCAGACATTCCTATTAGAGTAGAGCACACTAAATAATCCTTAAAATCTTATCCAAATCTATAATTCTATGATTATGATTTACTTTCAATGCCACGCCCTCTGTGAAGTTCCATCAAGAATGCTTTGAGAGTTTCTTAATGAGAATAAAGCACTTCCGTGCTGTAATAACACTTTTTCATCTCCCTCCAAAGGAATGTATGCCTTGTCTCATGGCTATTTTTGCAAGTGTCTTCGAAGGCAGTGTGAATTCATTCAACCCCAACATTTATTGACTGCTAGTTGCCACCTCATGTACTAGGCAGTGGGTATGAGATAATAGTTGACCTTTTGGAACATTTTCATCACCTTGGGCACAGTGCCAAGGGCTTTCTTTGCATTATTTCATTTAATCCTCACCATATCTTTATGAGATATGATACCATTTTAATCAGAATTTCACAAATGAGGAAATAGAGACATAAAGAGGTTAATTTACCCAAGGTCACACAAGTAGGTAGATGATCGAGCTCATATTCAAATCTGCTGTCTAGATCCTGAATCCAGGTTTTAAACTATTACGTTATAGTGATGAATAAGACCATCATGGCTCACATTAGCCCCCTCATCAATTTCGTCTTTTCTGTCTTTTACGTTTTTTCTTCTTTGATTGAATGTGTCCAAAAATTGTTTGAAAGAGCTCTTTTTGGGTTATAACTGTAGACACATTTATAAAAAGTGATGATGTTTATAGCTTAGGCTCATCATCTCAGAGCCTGTGTATTCTCTTTAATCACGATGCTTCTGATTGCTGATTATTTGATCTTCTGCCGGTTGCTGTTTCCTCTCATTATTACACAGCCTGCTGTATAGCCAGGCATTGTGCTTCTGTGTGTCCTTGTAGCATTTCACCCCACTTTAGCTTGTCATAAAGCAGCTGGTTTCCTCTCATCATCCACTTAACGTGCCCTGTAGAATTGTCTAACGAAGATTCTACATGATATTGTTACATTCTACTTACAATAACCTAAAACCTACATAGATATAAATTGAATATATGGATATACAGCAGAATTCATGCTATTTTTATTCTATAAACTATTTGTTCTGGAGCATGATGCTACATTGGTACGTGACCCCAAGGAGTTTAAGACATTGGCCTACTGCTTGATTTATCCATAACTTCCATAAATTTTAGATAATCCAACAACAAATTTCAGTGCCACAATGCCAATGAAATGGTTTTCAAAAAATGCGTCAGTGGTAGCAAATTTGCTTTATATACAGGCCTTAGCAACTACCACTTGTACCTGGTTATGTTAAAAAGGATGACTACAAATCAATACCCAATAGAACAGCAAATGTCAACTGCACTTCAAGAACAGCTGTTGGACCAGGTTATGACCAGAGCTATGTCCAGAAACAAACTTTGATATGTGTATATGAAATTAAGAAACCACTCTACCATTGGCATTACAGGAAAATTAGATATACATAGAAAGACTAGGTTTAGTAAGCAACTATTTTGGATGTCTTTGATGTTATGAGAACAGGTGGTAGTTTAGGGAATGCCTGGCAGGTATCCTGAATATAGGCATTTTTGTAGCTTGGTGAGTAGATTTCTACCTACCATTTGCAGAAGTGCTCCTACCAAAGGCTTTTGTATAAGCAAATTGTATGAGATACTTAAATATATGAGATACCATCGTTTTGCTCTGTGGATCAGTGGCCACTGGAGGTATGAGAATTAATGTATCCAAATCTTTCTGAAAGTCTAATATTTCTTTTAAAGAATAATACTGTTCCTGATCATCATAATCCCATGTACCAACATTATTATATATATTTTTGCAGATATGACTTCATACAACTTTGTACATTCATACAACTTGATAACTAAATCATTAATATGTTTGGATGATTGCTTTGAGAGATTTTGATGATTCTTACATTTTAAAATAGCAGAGTTTTTAGGAATAATGCCAGTAAAACAAATACCATATAGTATGTTTCTTGATAACACTGATCTATAATCAATTAATTTTTAAAATTTATTTTAAGTCAATTAATATTGTTACATTCTTGAAGGTGATTATATAATTGAATATGCTGTTATCCATTCCACTGGTGTGCTGGAGCCAACTCATATCAGTGGTTGAGAGCTGGTAGCTAAATTTTCAGGAATTTGCAGGCCAGTTAAATGTATCCATCATTAAAAATTACATTTTACTATTATCTATGTCCTTGAGGTTATTTACAACTATTGTATCTGCGTGGTGGAGATGCTACATGACAATGTGTCATTGCACATTTCTTCTCCACTCCAGGGTCAGTAATGTCACACTGGTAATCAGAAATCTGCCATGGTGGGAGTATTTACATTACACAAATCAGGAAATGCTACAAGTAAGGGCTTTTAAATTTTGGAAGGAGGACCCAGTTGTTAAACATTTATCAATATACTATTGCCTATTATGTATAACATATCCTCTCTTCATTTATTAGAATAAGTATATCAGATGTGAGGACACAAAATTGCAGAGGATTAGTTATTTTAAGCGTCTATGAACCATTAGTGGCTATTGAAAGGTGGGCTATTGAACATTTTCTCAATGGTGATTATTCTTTTTTCCTTTTTTCTCCCCAAAGTCCCAGTGCAGAGTTGTATGTCCTAGTTGTAGGTCCTTCTATTTCTCCTATGTGGGATGCCGCCTCAGCATGGCTTGATGAGCAGTGGGTAGGTCCACGCCCAGGATATGAACCAGCGAACCCTGGGCCAAGGAAGCGGAGTGTACGAACTTAACCACTACACCACCAGGCCAGCCCTCTCAACGGTTAACTAATACTATAAGAACTCACTTTTTACGTCAATTGTTGATAAAATAGCTTTTAAAATTCAGGTGATTTTTAAGTTGCTGACACAAGAAAAAATGTTTAATGTATTTACTCAAGGATGTAGATATGCCAATAATAATAACCGTGTGTCTGTAAAACACTCGTCAGAAAATAAGTTCTATAATAGACTAATAGAGGTGCAAACTACAAATAGCTCTATGAAAGCCCAGAGAGGGAGGGCTTAGTTACCCAGGCTGGGCTGGAAATGCCTGCGAAGGCTTCACATGGTAAGTGACACTTAAGAGGTTGTTAGGATAAACAAAATTTCAAAAGAAGGAAAAAAGAAGAGAAAGGCATTACAAATGAGAAACAGCAAGATTAGGGATACAGAGATGAGGAAATATAAAGGCACTAGTTGGTTGTGATTTTTTTCGTTCCATTGAGCACCCACCACATGCCAGACATTGATCTTTGCTCTGTGAGGAACTCAGGGAGCTGGAGCATTGAGGTGGTGGAGGTGGTGGCCGTGAGGATTGGCAGATTAGGCTCTACCAGTAGATTCAAGTCGTATTTTTAAAAGATGTTCAATATCATTGTTTTAAAAGTGCAACAACAGAGTTTTGACTTTCGGAACAGCGCCAGGCTTCTCCTTTCAGATGCGAGACTGATATTTAAATGTTTTTCTTAATTCAACCCTCCATCCTGACCCCCGTCTCTATCCCTAACAAGGGAGCCTCAGAAACCTGAAGGGCTTGCTCAGCACTACCCAGATATGCAAACCAGCTGCCTCCTTCCCATCTGCAATCTGGTTACTAACTGACTGGCCTAATTTAGGGCTGCCCCCAGGCACACATTTTTAAAATTAATCATTATAGATCAATGTTATCAAGAAATATACTATATGATATTGATTTCATCAGTATTATTTCTAAAAACTCTACTTTAAAATGTTGTAAGAATCATCAGAATCCCTCGAGATAATCATCCAACCATATTAACACTCTAATTCTGGAGTATGAATGTACAAAGAAGGCACAGCTCTCAGGGAGAAAGATTCTGACAGCACCACCAGTCAGAGACCAACATGTCCGTGCCCACATGCACAGTGCTAATAAACAAGGCAAATATGCCCACACAAATGAGGGAGAAAGATGAAACGGGAGGTTTTGACCTGCAGTAGGCAGCAGTCCTGGTCTGGGCTGGTCAGGATATCTTTGTACTGACTGTCAGAGTGCAGCCTTCCCACACACTTTAACCTAGGGGATTGAGTTTTGACTTTGAAGTTGAATTCTCACATTGGTTCTTATCTGTTCCCAACTATCTTTTTGCACCAGAAAGTAGGAATTCGGAGTTTTTTCATTTACTACGAGTAATCTCTGGAATGGCTGAATTCTTGGGAATTGGAGCAACACATGGCTCATACATATGGTGCAGAGACCTGGGCACACACAACCGCAAACACTGCAGCTTCTCCAAAGAGCAGCAGAAGGCAGGAAAGCAGACAGATAAGCCCTGTGTGGTGCCTTTGGTACCACTTGATCCAAAGGCAGGAGCGCAAGCACTAACAAATATCCGTGGGGAATTCCTCCATGCCAGCCCTGCCAGTTCTTCTGTGAGCCTCTCGTTTTCTGTTTTCTGGAGCCTGTTCTCTCATGGATACTCTCCTCCTGGGCATCCATCTCATCCCAGCTGCCACAGGGATCCCCAGCCCAGAATGAACTCTCTCTGCGGGAACCTGGGAGGCTTCCAAGCCACGGAGATTTTCCATCCTGCTGAACAGCATTGGCACCGGCTTTCTTTTCTCATCCAGATTTCACGACAGCCGGATTTGAGTTGGCACAATTGACTGAAGCAGGCATCCTGGGCTCTGAAGTAGAGACCCTCCCTTTCTTGGTTATGGTAAATGTGTTGGAAGAGATGGAAAAACAAACATAAATGTTGAAGAAAGACGGAAACAGTGTTTCTTCTACCTAATAAACTAAATGTGAAAATCATGCTAACTGTTCTACATTCTATGCATTGACACTCATATACGGCAGCCAAATAAGCGGGGGTTTGATTAAGATTCTACAAAGAGAGATTTCACCACATCTATTTTTAGAGTCAGATATCCTTGGCCATTCTCTCAATTATTTTGCACATCTTGGCATCCAAGGACATAGTTTAAGCTACAAATTCACAGACTATTTTGAAACTTTTATAAGTCACAAGCAGTTGCTTTGAAGAATTTAGTTTTGCTTCTATGATTAAGGCCTTATTCTATGGGACTGCCATCATTGAGAGTTGGAGGATGGAGTTTTGTTGTATTTATTAACTAAATACTTTTCATGCTCTACGCTCTTTGATAGGAGCTGTGGTATAATGGAGGGCAGACAGGCATGGTCATTGCTATTAGAGGACTTACAGTCTAGTGGGGAGATAAACATCTGTCAAATAATATTATAAACGCTACAATCTGTGTGTTATGAATAATAATATGAGGCACCATAAGAATGTATAGCAGGCATCCTGAAAAATAAACATTTGAATTGAGTTCTAAATGAAAAATATAAGTAAGCTGACTAAACTAGGTGAAGTTAAAAGCATTCTTCGTAGAAGGAACAACTTTTGTCAAGACTCTGTAGCGCTTTCTGGAAAATGAAAAAAAGAAAAAGGTCAATATGGGTGGAACACAGAGGGAGAAGAAGACATGTGGGTAAATGAAGCCACAGAGTTCGGTAGATGTTAAACTTTATAGCATTGTTCTCCTTCCTGGCACACAGCTAGAATATATTCCTCAGTCTCATCTGCCATTAGACTGAGTTCTGGCCAAAGTAATGTGAATGCAAATGGCACGTGCTCCTTCTAGAGGAGGTTCATAAAAACTCTCTTGTGCAATGTTCCCCTCTTTCTCTCCCTTACCTTCCACTTGGACACTGAGGAACAAAGAGAGAACTCGGGTTCCCTGTGAGACACAGAGGAACGCCTCCTGCAAACCAGGAGCACACATTCGAATGTTGAGTGAGAAATAAACTGACACTGTATTGTTCTATTATATATTTGGAGATTTGTTTTTCACAGCAGCTCGTGTTGCCCTCATTAATATACCCGTTGTGTAGTAAACGTACTTCCACTCCACTTGCAATCACATTCTTACAACAATGCTCATATGGCTCAAAAAAAATAACGTTCTAGAAAACATTCCAACAGCTTTCTAAAAATGGAATGGGAGGGCTCATGAGGATGTGAACTAAAGTAACAGGAAATATTCAAGGAAAGGTTCTGTGGCAACCTAACAGGGATACTGAGGAAGCAGGAACGATATTGAAAAAGGTGACTGTGATTGTTCATTTTATGCGTCAACTTGACTGGGCTAAGGGATGCCCAGACAGCTGGTAAAACATTGTTTCTGGGTGGGTCTGTGAGAGTGTTTCTGGAATAGATTAGCACCTGAATTGGTAGGTTGAGTAAAGATCATCAGCTCCAATGCAGAAGGGCATCATCCAATTCCTTGAGGCCTCAATAGAACACAAAGGCAGAGGAAGGGTGAATTTGCTCCCCCTGTCTGAGCTGGGACACCCATCTTCTCCTGCCCTTGGACATTGGCACTCCAGGTTCTCCAGTCTTTGGACTAGAACTGGCAATTACACCATTGGCTCCTGTGGTTCTCAGACATTCGGGTTTGAACTGAAACCACACCACTGGTTTCCCTGGGCCTCCAGTTTATAAAGGGCATATCACAGAAATTCTCAGCCTCCATAATCCTGTGAGCCAATCCTCAAAATAAACCTCTTCCTATATATCTATATATATATCCTATCGGTGTGTTTCTCTGAAGAACTGACAAATATAGTGACCTCAAAGAATTATGGTGAAATGGTATTTTATAATTGAACTATGAAAGGGTCATTATTGTAGATCATTAGAAATTATTAAATCCAGCAACTAAAACAAATGATTACATATCAGTTGCTATAAAAAAAGAACTCAAATGATTGCCAGTTCAAAATTACATAAACATATACATATAAACTATGTGTACATATGTACATACACTTCTGTACATGAACATATACATGTACATATACATAGAAATGAACATCTGTGGGAATTTTCTTCTGGTTAAAAGAAGAAAATTCTTTTCATACTTCATATTTCATACTTCATATTTCATACTTCAACGAATATATCTTGGAATGACATAAAAAAGATACTTTAAAATGCTTTTCTATTTCTACTCATGAAGATTTCATTCTCAGTATTCCAAAAATCAAGTAGTGGAATTAAAGAAAATTTCCCAATTTATAAACTGTAGAATGAGTGCTGCACTCTTACAATTACCTATTCTAAATTCATAATTTTAAGTTATATATGGCCTTTTGCATATCTTTAAAAACTTCAGGGCCGGCCCCGTGGCTTGGCAGTTAAGTGCGCGCGCTCCGCTGCTGGCGGCCCGGGTTCGGATCCCGGGCGCGCACCGACGCACCGCTTCTCTGGCCATGCTGAGGCCGCGTCTCACATACAGCAACTAGAAAGATGTGCAGCTATGACGTACAACTATCTACTGGGGCTTTGGGGGAAAAACTAACTAACTAACTAAATAAATAAAAATTATAAAAAAAAAAAACTTCAGAAAAATTCAGAAATATTTGAGCCTATCCTTAAGCAAGCTATAATAAATGATACACTACATCAAAATCTCTACCTATCGAAAATTTCTGGAGAGAGAATAGAGTGTCTAGCTCACATCTGGCTCCCTAGAGTATTCTATATAACAATTTGAACTACGGGCTTAACATAAAGCAAATATTTTGTAATACCATTAATATTTACTCACATACATATGTGTGTGTGTTTGTATAAAATATATAATTAGTCGGAGTTCTTCACAGAAAAATAACCATCTCATATATACACACACATACACACATACGGTGGTTTTTACTTTCAAATATGCACTTTTAAATCTCAGTACTAAAATGTGATTAGGGCAGTTAGCGTGATCCACACCTGACAGGTGATGATGCAAAGTGACTCAAGATTACAACAGCTGCTCTTCAAACAAGGGCCGTACATTCGGTCTCTAGAGATGATACTGATGATCTTCTCCGGGACCCCCATGCCTAAGCATTTCACTGAGCCAGCAGGATTACATTAGTTTAATAAAGATATTTTGTGGGAGCCTGTAAAAATGCTTCATAAAATGCTATGTTAGCAGTGAAAAGGAAATTAGATAATGGACAAAGCATACATTTACAACAAAAAATAGTGGGTAGAAAATCAGTGTAAGTGCAGTTTGGTAACTTCAAGAACCTTTGATGCGAGATCCAGAAGTTGTTGGCAGTTCATATAGGAAAGGATGCTTCCTCTGACAATCAGATGAGCTAATTAATCCACATTTAACTCAACTGAATCTTACCTAGCCTGACTGTTAATGAGCATGTATTATTTTGCCAGCGAAGGCACAATCTCTTAACAAAATAAATGTCAGGGTCATTTTTGCTATGAGCAAAATCCTATTTGACATACGATAGAATTATTTTTAAAGGAACAAGGAATGTCACAATCATTCTTAAATATTTCCTATTATGTATATTGGTACCACAGTCTTGTTTTGTTTTTGTTTTTTATAAACTCATTCACTGTTCTTCATTTAAAATTTTATATTTTAAGGTCATATAATGAAAATTAAGAGTTTCTTTCAGTTTGCTTTTTGCTTCCACAAGATTTGATGTCACCACAGAAAACATAGATGTAGATAAGATGGTACGTGACAAGCCATTCCTATCTTGGCACCCATGTATACATGTGCACACCTGTTTTTATACCACCTATCATATTATATGGCAATTAATCATTAGATATAAATATTTTCTACTAGGTTCTCAGCCCCTAGGGGGTAGAAACGTTGTTTTTCTCATTTCTATATTCCTAGCATGAAGACTGGTTTATCACATCTTTAAAATTTGGGCACCACTTTGCTTAATAAATTAATTAAAATATTGACCCCACAGAATAAGGAGTTCTGACTTGAGACGTGAATAAAGATGAAATGTGAAATGTTGACAGACAGGATCTGTAGTATTCGATGGTGAGAAGACTGTTCATATAATCAGACTGATTTCCTAAAGTTGATGCCCTGAACAAAACATTAGGCAAGTAAGCACTTCACAAGTACCATGTCATGTTCACACCACACACACACGCACATGCTCACCTTTCCTGCCTTTACCAAAACATAGAATAAAGTCTCAGTAGACATTATTTTCTATTGGTCCTCTGCCTGTTGGATTACTGGGTAGGTGTGTAACTTAGATGGGGACAGAATTTCTAGGCCTGTCTTTGATAAATTGTCGATTTCATTCCTCATTTTCAACCCTGAATTCCTAAAATAACTTGGCATTAGTAAGAGAATTATGTAACAAAATCATATCTATGAAATCAGTTTACCGTTTTAGATAAACATCTTATTTAACTTGACGTGTTTTAAAGAATTTGCACAAACTCCTCATTTCACTCTATTACCTCATTTAAGACTCAAGTGCCAAAGCAGGTGATGAGGGTAGGAAAAAGATGATAAGATGGGTATTGGGCCAAGAATCTCAAGACCACTGAGATATTTTGATCCAGTACGTGGACTGACATCAGCTCAGATGGGCCTCGACCTTTGGCTTCACTTTTTGTTGGGAAAGATTTGGGACCCCAGATGAGGTGAATTATAGCTATTATTTAGATGCCTAATTGGCACCCTGCTATCCTTTCCAAAGCGAATTCTAATTTTTTTTCAGGGTACTTCCCTCTTTCATACAGTGACTCAGGAAACACTGACCAACCCCTAGCTCCAAAAGTGACCCTGAGTGGACAAAGGATAATCCCCCAAACTTTTCAATCATTGATTTAAGAACAATAGCCAGTGTTAGGCCATGGTTTTCCCTTAGCCAGAGGCATTGCTTCAGAAATGGGCATATGATTACGGAAAACAGTATGGAGGATCCTCAAAAAATTAAAAACAGAACTATCATATGATCCAGCAATTCCACTTCTGGGAATATATCCAAAGGAAACAAAACACTAACTCGAAAAGATCTGCACCCTCACGTTCATAGGAGCATTATTTACAACAGCCAAGACATGCAAACAACCTAAGTGTCCCTCAACAGATGAATGAATAGAAAATTTGTGGTATATATACATTCAATGGGATATTATTCAGCCATAAAAAAGAGGAAATCCTGTCACTTGTGACAACATGGATGGACCCTGAGAGCATTATGCTAAATGAACTAAGTCAGACAAAGACAAATACGATATGATCACATTTATATGTGGAACCTAAAAAAAAAACCCCAAAAACTCATAGAAAAAGAGATGAGATTTGTGGTTACCAGGGTTGGGGGTGAGGGGAGGGGGAACTGGAGAAAGGTGATCAAAAGATACAAACTTCCAGTTACGAAATAAATAAGTACCAGGGATGTAATGTACAGCATGACTATAGTTAACATTGCTGTATGATATATATGGAAGTTGAGAGTAAATCCTAAGAGTTCTTATCACAAGGAAAAATATTCTTTCTTTTTTTTGCTTTCTCTTTTTATCTACATATACGAGATGATGAATGCTAACTAAACTTATTGCAGTAATCATTTCACAATATACATGTCAAACCATTATGCTCTACACCTTAAACTTATACAGTGATGTATATCAATTATATCTCAATAAAACTGGAAAAAAAAGAAATGGGCATGTGACCTAAATCAGGTAATTTAGACACACAGAAAAGTTTGGGGGCAGGGGTGGCTTCTGGAAAAAGAAGCTTCTTTACTGTGATAAGAGCGCTTATGCTCTCTCTTCCTCTGAATGATGTGGTGTGAGAAAGTGAGGAGGGTGTGAGGATGTGAAGCCAGGTCTCTGTTACTAGCCATTATGAAGGGGGCACTTGAAGACAAAGCAAGCACAGGAAGGAATGTACCACTATGAGAAAGGAAGCTGGAACCCCCAGCTCCTCTCCCAAATTATGTGAGCAAATACATTCCCTCCTTGTTTAAGCTAGACGTAATTGGGTTTTCTATTACTTACAGCTGAAGACATCTTTCTGCTATTTCTACTATGCATTACGCACTGTATTAAACATTGCCTAACTTAATTTTTATTACAAAACAAGAGGTTTATTATCCATATTTTACATATAAGAAAACTGAAGATCAGGAGTGTTACATAATATGATTAGTGTACACAGAGGAGCCATAATGTTAAAGTGTGTTTGTTTTTTCTCTACTCTAAAGCCTAGGAGTTAAACTGCTTCACTTTGAAAAATAATAAAAAAAAAGCTTAACAAATTATTTCAGTCTTCCTATATCAGTACTTTTATGGTTTATTAATAATTTCGAAAAGTTATATCTTACAAAAATGGATCTGAAAACTTGGATAGCTAGGGCCCAAGTTAAACTTGCTCTATAAATATAGATTTACAACCACATGAGATACAATACAAATAAGACCCACACACTTGCCTACAAAAGCAGCATATAAAAATACATTCACAAAAAAGGGACCTCAATTCCAAATCATTTTTGTAAAACTAGTTATCTTGTACTGGGAAAATGTTACTTAATTGTATATAAATATAGCTCATGATATGTTTAGGGTATTTTTCTAAATTTAATTTAAAAGGGTTATGTCATTCATAACAAAAAGTAAATACGAGTAAAGCATCAGGGCTGAAGTCATTCAAAAGTAATTCTAAAGGAAATTGATATTTATGTAAATTGCATTATTCTTAAGAATGGAAAAGTACAGCAAAAACCAGATTAATCTAGTCACCTCAATGTTTTATAAGAACTGATTAAAATATGAATTTTTCCTGCTATTTTATAAACATTCTCTTGTTCTATGTGTTTCTCTTATTAGTCTTTAAAAACAGTTCCAGTTGTAAAAGAACAAGACTCAGGTCTTCTGACCCATCTCCCCTCTGCTTACAAGTAATCTATGTCCTTTCTTTGTCTGACTTCTATCTACAGAGTCTCATCCTTGACTTCATTACTCGACCCCCAGACATCTCACATTGTCCCTCACTGGGCTTTAGACATTGCTTTAACTATAGTAAAGTAATTTAATTGGTAATTCCAATCAATATATGTCTTCCCCACCTGACTTCCATTTTTTTTGCGAGATGTTCTCCCTACTTCATTTCTAGGACACCACACTCTCCCAGTATTCCTTCTGGCTGCTTCTTCTCAGTCTCCTTTTTCAGATTGCTCTTTGTCCATCCTTCAATGCCAGTTCCTCAAAGTTATGTCCTTAACTTTCTTTACTCCTCATTTGACGCATTCCACCTGAACAGGGATCCCATCCACTCCCGTGCTTCACTTATCGTCTATGTGCTGATGACCCAAGAGCTCCCACGTGGTGATTACATTGCAGCAATACTACAAGATAACAATCTCCAAGATAGTCAAAGAAAAAGAGAGCAAAATACCATAGTGTTGCTTAGTTATCTATTAATGAGTATTCTAAAAATAACAGAAGGAGGATATTATAGAGCTACTTGGAAAAGTTAAAAAAAAAGTTAAAAAAGAGAATCAATTCCTTTTTCCTTTTTAGATATAGCAAAAGTTCATTCTGCAGTATTCTCAGACCCAATTATATTATATTTGGTAAAACCTATGAAAAAAGAAATGCATTCAGAACAATCTGGTCTCTGCATTGCTTGGGAAAATCTTAGCCAACATTATATTAGTACCTCTGTGCTGTTACTTTGGGTAAGGCTTTCTATGGTTGCCCATGTGAGAAACATTTTGATCACAAATCAGCACCTGCAAGTCCAAGTGTCTGCCCTTGTGACTTTCAAATCGAGGCTTGTGTTATAAATCACTGTTTATCTTCTCTCCCCGTAGCGTCTTAATATCTATGGCATGTCTCTTATGATCAGCAGTTACAGCGTTCGCCAGCTTGATAACCTATGTCTTTGGGGTGTCTTCCAAGCCTGCCCACAGTGAATTTAAATGATGACACAACCTCTATTTTAAGTCAGGTCATCCCAAAGTATCTTCTAGAGAAAACCCATTCAGTTGTTTTTGTGTAACCCAGTAACAGAAGCAGAGAGAAACTTATGTTTATTTATGTGCCATACAAAAGACAAAAAAAGCTTGTCAAAATATAATCTGAAAACCTTCGGGATGTTATAATTGGTATTGCTATGGTGAAATCTTTCCTTGAAGACATCCAAGACGAGATTCCTCATGACGGCCAAGTACTCATTCATTAGAGATCCAGTGAAGGCTTGTTTATAGGGGATAGAAATCATATTTTCCCTTAGTGCCAGACCACTCTTTCATTCTTCACTGTTGCCATAGTCATCCTTGCATTTTAGCTACTTATGTATATGACTATTTCTAGACTGTAAACTCCTGAAAGTCAGAACCACCTTATATTATCAACTCCTGCCCCATCATTTTGTGCAAAAAGAAAGGAAACACTGGGAGCAGACACAGTGAGCTTGATCAATGCTACTGTTATTTGGCGATCAACTTGGAAGCCTTATTTCCTCTGTACTGTGTTCAACAGCAAAATAATAATAATTAAATATTTTTTTTAAAAATATAATTCTCATTTTAAACTGAGAAAAATATTGTATCAGATAAAATAAAATAAAACCAGAAAATTCAAATAAGTTGTTTACTAAAAGTAGCCATCGTTTTTCTCAGACTATAGTACATTACACTGAATCTTAACCCTTGATAACTCTTTTTAAAAACTATGTTGAATTAATGCATCTGATTTTTTGTGAACTAAATTTTCTCCATTTCTTCTCAATATATGTCACTTTCAATATTCTACCACCAAAGTATTATTGTTTTTATAAAATCCCAATACTAAATCAGATTTATATAATCTTGAAAAAGTTCAGCTATTGCTATTATAATTTGTCATCATCTTACTTTTGTTTTTTCTTAGCATTGAAACATTACATATTATTGCAATGTAACAAAATAAAAGAAAATATCCTAGAGGATGCCAATTCTGACCTTATGGAGAAAGGCATAAAAGTTGCTTTCATTTCTTGCACATAACATCCTGTAGAAAAAGTTAGCTCCTTCTGGAAGCCCACATTTTAGTCACTTAGTAAAGGAGGCTTTATAATTCAAGGAAAATTTACCATGCTGAAAATGAGGCTACATTTCCACCAATTCTTTGATCTGCATATTTTGTGGCACTGATCACACACAGAAGGTACATTTGTCAGACACCTGTCCTTGGAAGGCTTGAGGTTGTTTATGGACCAGGATTTTAGCCTTAGTCATCCTTCAGTCATATTGTTCTGAGTCAAGTCATATTTGGCAGTTAGTGCCATCAGCTGAATTAATTTTCCAATTTTCTTTAACAGCCTTTTATATCTTGGGGTGATTTTTAGTACATTTTTGAGGTGGGAGTGTCATTTGGCCAAATGTATACGAACATTCAATTTATTCAACATCTATTACCGATCTCTTGCTATTTTTTCAGGCACTGATATAGGTGATGAGGTCAAAGCCGTGGATAAAACATACAAAATTTCTAGCCCTCATTGAGATTACATTTTAATAATCCATCACATAACTCCTCAGCAGTTCTAACCCTTCCTAAACGTGATCTCAATAGACAAGCATCTTAGGTACTTCTTCATTTTAGGTATTTAATAAACTAAACATGTAATGTTAGGACAAAGCATAAACTGATAAGGGTACTGGCCAGCAAAAGTGACAGAATGGAGCAGTGGATAATAGTCCAGGCTTTGCTCTCAGAAAAGTTTGAGCTTGTGTTCTAATTTTCTTCTTTATCTTGAGATCTCATTGAGGTATTTCCTAAACATATCAAGTCATCAGGTTTTTTTGGCTTTCTAATTTAATAATCCATTCTTTCAGAGTTGTTTTGAGGATTCTGTAATTGTACAAAATATTTTGATTTTTACCATGTAGCAATTAATTGAGGTACTACGTATAATATAAAGATGTAGTCACTGCCTACTCCCTCCAAAAAACTTTAAAATCTAATTTGAGATGGAAAGTTCAATAAAAAAAATCAAAGCCACATGAAATCACTCTGTCACTTTCTAAACAAAAATCACATAATTCTGATTTTCTAAGTGAAGTATAAAATCAGATGTTATGAAAATTATCCTTGATAAATTTCCACTGCTACAAAATTATCCCTATAGATTGATAAACCAGAAAAGCTAAACATTAGTATTTAGTATCTAAACATTAGAATTTGGTGAGGTTTTTTTAAAGTCATTTTTTTTAGAAAATATTGCCTTAAAGATAGGAAATTTAATTGATTATGTAAGGGCAAAGAGTGTGATATGGGTCAACTTTGGACACACCCCCTTGGTTAGATCCAAAATTGAAGGATTCTGAGCAGCTAAGAGCATCAAATAAGAGCTGGGAAACAGGATCAAAAAGAAGTTCAGCAGAATGTGGATTAAAAATGAGAGGAGTTGGGTCGGCTCCGTGGCTTAGTGGTTAAGTGCACGTGCTCTGCTGCTGGCAGCCTGGGTTCGGATCCCGGGCGTGCACCGACGCACCGCTTCTCCGGCCATGCTGAGGCCGCGTCCCACATACAGCAACTAGAAGGATGTGCAGCTATGACATACAACTATCTACTGGGGCTTTGGGGGAAAAAATAAATAAATAAATAAAATAAAAAAAAAAATGAGAGGGGTTATCCTCTGCAATATTACATAGACTGAGAAATTTTAAAGTAAGCTGTTATTTTCATGCCAATAAATTATTTTGTAACACATAATAATGAGGTACTATAAATTACATCTTCTTTTCCACTCAATGCCATTCATGTTGTTTGGTTGCCTCTTAGATTCCTGTGAGGGGGATGGAATTAAACAGCTTGCACACACGGTAATTTTTAGTCTCTTCCTGGCACCAAATCGGTGAAATGATCAATGATGAACTGCGTATCTCTCAATAAGTGAGTCTCCAGTGGGCAGTAAGCAGCAAACAGAGCAACTGTTCGACTGATTTGAAAGCTTAAGTGAAGGTTAAGAGTCTGTTCAATTTGTGGAGCTTTCTGGAGGCTTGCAAACACTATCTACCATAATGCTAACTTCTCAGTGGGCTGGCATTTTGGCACACAAAAAGGTCTGAGGTGTTTCACATTATGACGCTCTCATTAGTCAAGAGAACGTTGTGTGTAGGTTGCTATTATTGTCAATACAATCCATCTTTAAGATTTCTAGGGGCTGTTTGCTTATTTATGTTTATAAATCCCATCATATCTTCCTTATAGAGCTCAGCAGGGAACGAGATTTTGAGGAGTAGCTGTTTGAGACCTGACACAAATAACCCTTGTTTAGAAAATGTTTAACAAAGATGAAGTTCTGGGAGGAAATCGGGCATTGACTATTTTCCCAAGCGAAATATCTCAAGACCTGAAATTTCTCTGTTGGATCAAACACGTAATGAACTCATGTAGAGAAAGTGGTTTCACACCGTCGTAGTCAGTGGTTTTTACCAGCTAGAATACTTATTTAGTAGATAAGCAAATAAACTCAAAGTAAAACAATTTAGCCATAATTTTGGGGACCTACATCTCAAGGGTACAGCCATCTGCTATACATTGTTAAAGATTATTTAAAGGGCTTTCCCATATGGAGAGTGATATGAAGCATACTTATGGAAATAGAAATAATTGGAAGGGGAGTTTAAGGAGAAAGGATAAAAAAAATCTGACTTAATTCTTGTTTACTAGATGTCTTGTTTACTAGATGTCTACAGCATGGAACAAAGCCACAGCCACGAATATGTTGCAGGCTGTAGAGCACAAGTTTTGGAGTTTACATCCTGGTGCTCACCATTTTGGGTTGGATGATGCTAAGCATGACATTTCACTTCTCTAAATCTTAAATATTCTTATTTACAAAATGGAGATAAAATGATATTTAGGGGATATTTACACAAGGGGACACACAGAAAATATCTAGTAATAGGAAATATTCAATAAACAGGTAGTGGCAATAGAAACAAAATTTAAATGCATTGACTACATGGTACCTCTTATGAAATTACTTCTTTCTAAAATAGCCTCATGCTACTTAAAATAATTAAAGACCTCATTTGCAAAATGAATCTTATGTAAGATTCTTACGTATCTTATTTAAGGTTGTGTTTTTCTGAGCAGAGGATGAAAAACATGCATGTGTCTACAATGCAAGTGTGAGATCCAAGCAACAAATACTGTATAATGAGAAATTAAATATTCAATGCCTCAAATTTTCTCTGAACAAAATTTAATATAGACTCACTAATTAACACTTGGGGAAGTGGAGATTTAATAGTGGCTCCAGGCAAAATGATCTCACTCAATTAAGATTACACAGTTTAAATTCCAGTTGTTGGGTTTACTTTCTGCTACTTGGAAAACATAATACAACTTTGAAGTATTACTTAATGGACAAAAAATTCTTTATAAATACTTTAAAACTACGAAAAGCAGTCAATATTAAAGAAGTCAGGTGAAATAATTGAGTATTAAAATAATTAATAGCCAGACATAAAAAATTAAAAGTATAGTCCATGGAGAAGAATCCTGTGATGACTCCTGTGTAGCAATAGTTCTGACCTGGGTTTTTCCCTAGTATCTGCCATCCTAGGCCTCTGGCTCTATACACATGCCCACGTCCTTCCTAAGCAGCCCAAGTCAAAAAACAAAAACAAAATCACTGACCTGACTCCTTACATTTCAAAAGTAGTGAAAAATGAACACATTCGATATTTACTTGTATCCATTATAATTAAAGATGAAATTAAATATTAATGTGTTCAAATTTTTATTGTGCATTTTAAATGAGCAAGCGAAATTGCTTTATAAATATGGATCATGTTTGGCCTCCATATAGTTATTCAACCATTTTATCCTTACATACTAAGCTTCTTTTTATGTTATCCAAATAGAAATCTACTTACTCTTTTTTCAAAAAGTTGAAAGTGTTTTAACCAGTTGGGTGTGTATTTTAAATTTAATCAGGAGACAAAATTTTAAAAACCTAATTAAATGATAACTTTGATGTCATGATATAAATATTAGATTCTTCAGAATTATTGCCACCATTATATTCTATAGTCACAGCAGAAGTTCTTTAAATGCTGAACTTCTTAAAAAATATAAATTAGGTTTGTGAAGTCCAGCATATATTCTTGACGGCATGTGTACAATGGTAAATTTAGGCAAATCTCTTCGTCCAAGAAGAAAGCTCTAAATCTAGTCTTAGCACATAGGTAAAAACCCAACTGCAAACAAAACAGAAGTCACGGATCTCTATCTCTGTGTCTCAATGCGAACAATAATCTGTTTCTACCTTTATTGGTTCACTACTGTTTGTAACTAGCAAGGGCATCATTGAATCCACTCTACATTCTTCACTTTAAATAGTAAATATAAATTATATAATAAGAATTTGTTAAATTGTTTAGGCTGATCTAATTCAGGTACCTAAGCTAGACATAGAACTTCAAATTTACAAAAATAGATGTTGCCAAATCATAAAATTAGAAAATATTAGATAACATTTTTTAAATTTGGAAATTCCAAATAAAAGCCTGATTGGAATGGTGTATTGTCTGCAGCTGTTATTGTGGAGCCGTCATCATTCTTAGTATCTGGGGACGTTATCAATCATTTAAATATAGTCTTTCATTTAAAAATAATCATAACAGATGATTGCTATTTCAATCTCCAAATACATGAAACTAGAAAAATTGTCATTATCTATGAAGATAAATATAAATGTACTATTTTGCAAAGCTGCTATGGTCTGAATGTGTGTGTCCCCCCAAAATTCATATACTGAAATCCTAATGCCCTATGTGATGGTACTTAGAGGTGGGGTCTTTGGGAGGTGATTAGGTCACGAGGGTGGAGCCCTCATGAATGGGATTAGTGCTCTAGTAAAAGAGACCCCACAGAGCTACCTAGCTCCTTCCACCTTGTGAGGACATAGAAAGAAGTCAGAAGTCTGCAACCCAGAAGAGGCTCCTCACCTGACCATGCTGCCATCCTTATCTCATATTTCCAGCTTCCAGAACTGTGAGAAATGAATTTCTGCTATTTATCAGCTACCCAGTCTGTGGGTTATAGCAGCTCAAACAGACTAAGGCAAAAGCCATCTCTAGAACTTCGGGGTGAGCAAGAGGAGGAATCCTTGATATAAATCCTTAGAAAAATGATGAAAAGGCAAAGAGAGTTGGGAGTGGTGCTTCCAAGGCCCAGGTGTTCATCTCCCCCTTTAACAAAAATGTGGGGAAAAGCCTTAAACTTCCTGGCCTTGGGGATGTTACCAAAGTTATCAGCACCAGTGTCAGAAGGAAACATGGCAAAATGATCACTTACTGCTTCAAATATCAGAATGACAACCACAATCAAAGAGCACAAGAGCTCCAGGATTTTTAGAGACTGAGGGGCTGAGGAACCCTGATGTACCCACCTGACCTGCCTCGGGGCTCAGAGCAAACACCACGATGATGGTGCCCACACCCTTGATTCTTCCCAAAATGGCTGGGCCAAGGACACTGAAGGTACATAAATCTGAATAGTTTTAGGGTGTCCATACCTACCATGGACAAATATATTTAACCCCTAAGAGTTGGGAAAATATAACCTGGTTCGGAAAGTTCTCTCTTTTAAATAGAGCTTTCCTTAAAGTCTATTAAATAATGCTTCAGGATGGAAACATAATGGCAACCTGGAAAGAAAACCTAACACATCTTATCATTTTATCACATGGGAGTCACATGTCCCAAATTATCCATTCATTATCTCTCCTCTGGATCCTTTTAGTAACTTAACAAGGTTGTATATTCTGTGACAGTATCCAGTTCTTCACTGTCATGGTCTCCCACTGCAAATTAAAAACAGATGTTTGTTGCTTTCAAGCCAGATGCCAGCACCTCAGCAGATGTTGAAGTCTATTTATTTGTACACAGAATATGCTGCAGCCTTGAATCACAATTAAGGTGTGTCTTCACCTTCTTCTCATGTTCACTTCCTCTGTCTTTCCTTTTTCTTTTTTTGTAAGCCTTTCTATAGAGAAGATTTGAGCCATTTAGTCACTATTTGTGGGTTAAAATGGCCCAAAACAAATTGCCAAAATTAACTGTCGTGCGGTTGCTAGGAAATTGCTGTCTTATAATATTTTGCCAGGAAGTTTAGAAAGTTTTTATTGCCTTAGAGTCTTCGGTAATAAAATTTTGTTATATTCTATTCAAACTTTTTTCCCACTGATAACATATTTCAGTTTCGAAAGTTGACAATCTGGCCTTTCCACCAGTATTAAAATTCCCTCAAAGAGAAATCACCACTGTCGTCTCACTCCTTCGGATAACTCAACTAAATTAATAGATCAGTTTAAATGATATTTACTTAAATATACTAAAGTAATTATTAGATCACTCCTCAGTGTTTAATTCTTTAATATCTCTTCTCAAATAATTAGTAATCAATAATCACAAATAATTAGTCAAAAGAGTAGGCTTAAAAAAATTTCTTCTTCTGAAATACTAGGGTTTAAGATGTATCACCAAAGTTGAAAGTGAACAGTCTTTATACAGGCTGAGGCTATTGGGGTTCTATGTTTTTATTCTAAGCCTCTGGCCTTTTGTAAAACCAATCACTCTCTGAGACAAGGATCCATGAGAGGGAAAAATGGGGGAGTGAGAGAAAGTTTGCAAATTTGGTTGGCACCCCGCTACTTCAGGGTAGGGTTTTTAGCTCAGAGCTAAAAAACCTCTGGTATGGAGGAAAAGTTCACCATTTGTGTCAACCAGCAAGTCATTATTTACTGCTTCTCCTGCTTTAAGAAAAAATAAGAAAAATAAATTAGATTTCTGTTTCATAGATATTTCAAAAGCGAATGTGTTATATTCATGAACCAGTTACCATAAATGAACATTGTATTCTTCCTTGTTAAAACAATTTAATTTTATGTCAAAAGTAGACTCATTAAGTAATTTTGCTGTATGTGTATGTGTAAATGTGTGTGTGTGCAGAGTCCATGGTAAAAAACAGTCAAACAAACAAAATATACCACTGAATTCATGAATAAAAATGAGTGTTGTTTTTGCTTTTTTTAAGGAGGGAGAAATGAGGTGACAACCAAGCGTTAGAAACACTCTCTACATGCTAGAATCATGACATACCAGGTTTGGAACGAAGCTTAGAGATCTTTAATCTCTCCATACTCAAGGTGTGAGTCTCCTCAATGATAAACACATAAAACGGCTTTTATGCCTAAGACTAAAATTATGCAATTATGGAAAATATTTAACTTTCTAAACAAAGTTTTAATCTTAGTTATACTCCTTGTCGTACAACAGACCAAGTCTAAAATGTCTCTTATTAGTCTTCAGAGATAGCTGGGTCTTCTCTTCTCCAGTCCTAACATCTCTAATTTTATCTCCTGTCTCATGTGACAGAGTTGCATGCTCTGTCGCCTCTTCTTAGCATGGTCCAGTGAGCCTATATTCCTCTTGGAATGGAAGGCCCAGAAACAAACTCAAGTTTCCAGGTACAACCAACTGAGACAAAATAATAATATCCCCTACTGTTGATTGAAATAATACCATGTTTATTATGTGCCAGACACTATGCTATGCAACTTATATACTCATCTCATTTAATCCTCTTTGCAACCCTATATAGAGAACTCTATGAGGAAAAGAATAAATTAAAAAACACTAAGTAAACTGCCTAAGAGCTCCTCGCTTCTGTCGGTGCAGCCTGGATTTACACCCGAGCGGTTTGACACCGAAGCCTCGGGAAGACATCACCACACTGCTATGTTCTGATAAGCAAAAATAACTGATTCCACTGCTGCTAAATCATTCTGCCTCTTTACGCAGGTGTTCTTTTCCAATCAAATGTAGGACAGTGCATTTAAACATTATCAAGTACATTATTCTGGAATTTCACACAGTTTCAGATGCTTGAGTTGTGCTTTGGGTCATGGTCCTGTCATGCAATGTTTCCATCATCCCTCCTGATTTCTTCATATCATCACCACAAAAATGGGAAGGGGGGCACATACATATATATCTTTTTCCAACTCATTGTATAAATTGTAGAAACAGAAGGGCCCAGAGAGACAAATGCCACTTGACTTTTCCCTTCAAGGTGATATCACGTATCAATATTATTTGCATACTGCTCCATCATTCATTAATTCATCTAATTTTTTTCCACCTTGTCTATGCAAATATCAAGAATCTACATCACTGACTTATTAAACAATCTCTTTTACTTCTCTTCCATGAATACTTGTTTTTCTGCTTGTTTAAACTTTCATTTTACCCCTGGCACTAACTCCTATTTTATAGACCATATTTTTGTAGAATATGGTCATTTTTACCCAAAGTCACACATACGACAGGAAAGAAATCAAATATATTATATTCTGGGGAATTCAACATATAAAAGACTGCCATCCTTTCTTTAACATTTTGTGACTTTGCTTTTTCATACCATCTTATCAAACATATTTTATTACAGTCTTGACAACCACAATGGCAAAAAATTAAAAATTTTGTTGAAAATCCCCTGCTTTTAGAGACTGTGTTCAGGTCCCACCCTGCCCCTTAGGTTCTTTGGGCTTTCCATTCCCAGGGACTCTCAATGTCCTTTCCTCCAAGTGTTACTGGGATTACCCAAACAACAACAACAGAACAAACAACAAACAAACACAAAGCAGGTTTGCTGCCCAGTTAAGTTGGGGAAACTTTAAATGAAACAGTCAAGGCTAAACAAGCCTCTGGACTTCTTGACCTCTCATAAACCATAATATGCTAATGTGATTTTGAATCTCCAAGACTGCAATAAAGTGTTTAGTGTCTTGAATTAATAATAACCACGAATATTCAAATATGCAAATTTCCACAAAAAACTAAAATTCAAATAACCACAGAATTCCAAAAGAAGAAAATGTTAAATGTACACATTTATTATGGAAGCCACTACTATTAGTTAACTGAGAAATACACCTGCATCAATTTTCGGATACTTTGTAAAAATGTCTATGTTTCAATACCCATTCCATTTTCCTTAGTAAGAAAAAAAAATTAACTCTGAATTTAAAAAAAGATATGCAATAAGCACATACACAGATATCAACTATTTGATACAAAGTAAGGCATTATTTCTATATCTCCCCAAAATTTAGAATAGTGAGGCCAAACGGTAGAAACGGATTGTTCAAAAATGCCTACTCACTATATTCTGTTCTATTAGAGAAAGTTATATATTACATTAGCCAAGGAGAGGGTAAAAAAGAGTTGTGTTGTGTCTACAGACCACTGTATTGAGGCACCTTAAGTCAAGATTCATATGGAAATTTCCTCTGCAGTAATGAGTTGTACTTATGTCATAACAGTGCTTAAATGGAGCAAAGAGAACTAGGATATCTCCAAAAGAAGTAGAGAAAGAGCACAATTCTTATCCTTCAAAAGTCAGTGAGGTGACTTGTACACCTTGATATGTCTTTGGAGGAGGAAAAAAATGTACATGTAGCCCCTGAAATGGGCCTTCGGAGCTCATGCATTTAATTACTGTCAGATCCATAGAAAGCTACAGTGACTTTTCATAAAATATTCAAATATACACTTGTGAGGTCATCTCGTTAACAGATCTTGACACTGTCTTGTCAAATAGGAAAGTTATAACAAAGTAGATAAGGTGACACGTGACATTGTCTTATAGGAAACTCATTTGGCCATCTGCCTAACCTGAACAGATACCGTGCTTTTCTTTTCTGTAACATTGCTCAAAGGAGCAGAAATATGCTTTTTGCGCTCATCTGTGATCCTGGAAGTCGACAATAAGCCCTGGGCTACACCACCTAGAATCATTCAGTTTCCATTGCACTTATGAAAATAAAAATTATTGCATTATTTTCCAAGAAGAACTAAAATGCCATAGGTGCGCTGAGCTAATAATCGGTACTTTGGGAAAGATTAATTTATTTTACTGAAAAATGAGCAGTAAAATTTTCACAAAGATATCATTGAGTAATGTATCAGAAACTAGTCTTCCTTTCTTTTCACTCAAGATAAGGTATGCAGGTGAAAATCACATATAAGTGGATATGAAATAGATAAATAGGAAAACGCCCATAGGGAGCCCAGGATGGAAGATTGTTAGTCTAATGCTAGAAGTAACCACAGAGAAAAAGAGAGATGGCAACTTGTTATCTACTTTGACTTGGAGGCACTCTTAAATAAATCATCTCATTTAATCCTAACAACTTCCCCTTGGAGTAAATATTACTACCATGCTATCTCCATTTGGTTTAGTAAATTGTTAAGGTCACAGAGGTAGGAACTTGGGAACCAGAATTCAAACACAAGTCTGTATGACTTTAAAACCCGGCCTCTTTCCTTTATAGTATTTGGAAAGATTTTCCACATAGTACACTGGTGAGAAGTTGGCCTCTTCCCACTAAAAATCAGGGGAATCTGCAAAACCTCTCCTTGAGGCAAAAGTTCAGAGACAATAGTATATTGAGTCAAGAATTCACAGGCAGCCTTCCCAGGTATGTGGCATAATAAGAAGGGGATTTATAACCTACAGAATTTAAAGCAGAATATAACAGCAAATATTGTTTGAGCTATAGAAAGATAGCTGATGAAGAACTTTTATTTCAAATCTAAACGTTGAGCAAGGAAAGAGATTGATAATCCTATACAATCACTGTATTACTGTCAATATAAAGAAACTGCTAATTTGTATTAATCAAAAGGTGGACTAAAATGTCTACCTCTCTGAAGGAAATTAGGAGAATAATAGAAAAAGAGATGCTGAGAAGTAGACAAGCATCCAGCCAGAGATGTTGCCTCAACCTCTGTCGGACCAAATATTTTATTATTACCCTAATTAGGAACTTTTAACAATAGGTTACATACGTTGTTCAATAGTAAGGTTTCAGCCTTTCATCAATCCTTTTGCCACCTTTATTAAATCTTTTGAAAGGCCAAAGTTGAAAGAAACCATTTGGGTCTACTTAGCATGGTTAGATCTACTTAGTTACCTCTGAGCTCAAGATGCTGGTGCCCTGATTGATTTCATATGATATCCTAGCATAGGTCAAAATCTAGGTGCTACTTAGATTAAAGTATGCATACTTCTTGAAATTAAATATTTGGAATGAATTTTACTCTTCTATATTGTCAAATATGAAAAATACTTCAATACATGAAAATGTTGCAAATTAAAATGCACACCCAACTTAATCAAGTTAAGTATTCACTAAACAGCATTAATATAACTCTTTAAAACAGTGAAAGTAACAACTTAGTGGGTTTCTGATATACCCTTGACAAGAATTAGACTAATGAGGAAAAGAAATATAATTGGGCAATTTAGTATAAAAATAAGTTAAATTAAACCAAATTATCTCAAACTTTAATCCTACTTTAAAATTTCTTTTTTACCAAAAGCAATGAAAATAGTCAGTTCTTAGACTGTGGTCTAATAATTAAAACTATATATTTTTAACAGCCATACTTTCAAATACAATTACATTGGCTGATGTCCAAATCTAAGTCTATTTGTTTCAGAAATTTGCTTTGAAAGTAGTAATGGAGTTTAGCAATTGTTCTTTTTTTGGATACATGACACTTTAAGACAGAAAAGAAAAGAAAAAACATATAGTATTATTATTACGTGCCTTCTTTTTAAGGAACTTTTGTTGAGAAAGAACACAGTATGCTGAGGCTCACATAGAATTGATTCCTATGTTAGCTGGGAAATGTAGTCTAGATGATCCATCAAATCCCTTAAAGAATCTCATTATTCTAGTATCTGATGTGCGTGTGTGTGTGTGTGTGTGTGGGGGGGGTCTTTTCTAAATTTCAGTTCTATTTCACAATGGCATCATCTACTCAGAACTGTATGGCATAACTGTATCCCATCACTTCATCCAGAAAATAAGTATCTAATGTATTTATATATAGTTTACTGGGTGGTTCCAATCAGTTGTTATAGAGGAAGAAGTAACTTTAAAAACGGAAATGAAGTGTATGTGGTGGTGAGTATTTTTATTTTAGCAATTAACTCAGACACAAAAGTCCAAAAGCATCCTTAAACTGTGAAGAACTTTCTAGGATCACAGGAAAATCAATTTGCAAGTAGAGGATTATAATCCAGATTAGGTTACTTGCAAATTTTGTACTCTATCAGTGGAATCCTTCAAGATAGAATTTCTTCTACTAAAAGTCTACACATTTAAAGAATGAGTCTTAGAAAAATATTACTATGAGATACATTTAATTCTCCTATAAAACAACAAAATACCTGACACTTGCTTCATGGAAAGCAAAAGATAAAATGTTCCTTATAAATATAAAAGGTCATCTCCCCTTAGGAGAATTCTAGTTGTGAATTGGATGGGAATGATGGCTGTGTGCTCACTCTCATGATAAATGTTGCACTATCTTAAGGAAGATTAAAGAATTGCTAGTTGAAGGACTGTAGCAGCAAGCTGTAGTCAACTTCCTGTTGCTGGAAAGCTAATGCGCACTGTCTGTGACCCTACACTGGTGACAAGCAACCTGGCTGGTGCAGGTCTGTCCTGCCCTAGCTCAGGGGCAAAGGGGCTGCTGCCATTCCAGAGTCACTGAGTGATCTGCCAGTGAATATGAATGAGAAGCTAATTTGCAAAGATTCAGTGAAAAGTTAAGTGTTTTGATGAGGAAGACTGAAATAACAAGAAGGGAGGAGTGAGGAAATGGGATAAATATACCATAATACTTGATTACTCTGCAAATACTGTAGGCATGAAGTTTATCTTTTCCTTATAGCTTGCAGTTTTATTTCCTTGCATATTTTAAACCTGACATGGGCCACTGAGAGAAGGGAGTCAAAATCATTCACACAGTTTATTTTAAACGGAAAATAAACAGTTCATGAGCGGATTTCCTCTAACAACTTTAAAAAATAATTTTATGCCTCCATTTTGAAGAGCTTTTAAATGTTTTTGTTAGCAACAAACCTTCTAATTTACCTATAGACCATAAATGGTTTTCTACATCTAATCGGTCTTATTCACTAGCTTTACCTTAATTCTTTATTAAAAAAAAAAAAAAAAAAAAGCCAAAAGCAACTCACTTCAGAAATGAAACAGAAAAGCACACCAACATAGGTTTTTCTCCCCCATATCTTTATCCCTGAAATTGTAGTACTATTTAACTAACTCTGATATATGCTCTACTCTCTTCTGAAAAGGGATCTGTTATTTAACAGAAACAATTTAAAAAATGGCTATCAATAATACCTTCAGATGAAAAACATGAAATCCCTAAAGAGGATTCCTAATACTTTTTTCTTTTTAATTGAATCTCTCCAAATTGTACCAATGGTTTCAATGGAAAATGTGTACTCAGCACACGAATGAGCAGAACTATACAATCTCTCACAAAGGATTTGCCTTGTACAAGTTGTTCAGGAACCTTGGAACTACATATTGTGTCCAAATGATGTGTGTGTGCATCGGTGTGTTCACGTTCACGTGTGTGTGTTTCTCTTCACAAATATCTGAGTCCAGTATCGAAAAAAGAATAACAGACAGTTAGAAATTCAGTGAAAATAATAACACAGGGCAAAAGGAAAACACAGAAGTGGAACACTGTGGTGGAAGAAACTTTGGATTAGGAATTAGAAGACCTAAATTTAGACCTTGGGTCAATCATTAGTCATGTGATCTTGGGCAATCACCTAACCACTCAGATACTCAGTTTCTTATCTATAAAATATGTAGAATAAGAAACCATGGTTTCCTTATGGGATTCTTAGGAGGACAAAATTTAACAACATATGTAAATGTATCTTGTAAACTGCTAAGTGCTATACACATTATCTGTTTCCTGTAAATCCAGTTGATAGGGTTTGATGTTCATGTCTTTGTATCTTAGCTTTCTCATCAGTAAAATGAAAGAAGTGGGGTTAAATGCTCTCTCAGGGTGGTTAGGAGATCTGAATGTAAATTTTTATTTTTTTTTAAACAAAACAGGTCATGGGCTGAATGCATGGGATAAGGCAGTTGTAAAGTCAAAGAGAAAGGATTAAAAATACTGAGGAGGAATGGAGAGCAATGTGCTGGGCTACTGTTGTAGAGGGACAGGGGACGTGGCAATGAATAGAGGAAGCCAAAATAAAGGAAAACATATTAATTATGAATTTGAAACAATGGAATCAAGTCATAACATTAATTACAGGTAGACAACAAACGCTATATTATTAGATTTGGTCGATAAAGTAATTCGGGAAGAAATATGACTGAATTTAGACCTCAAAAATGACCACAGCCAGGCTGGCCTGGTGGTGTAGTGGTTAAGTTCACACGCTCTGCTTTGGTGGCCCACGGTGTGCAGGTTCAGGTCCCGGGCACAGACCTATGCACCACTTATCAAGCCATGCTGTGACAGGTGTCCCGTATATAAAGCAGAGGAAGATGGGCACAGGTGTTAGCCCAGGGCCAATCTTCCTCAGCAAAAAGAGGAAGATTGGCAACAGATGTTAGTTCAGGGCTAATCTTCCTCACCAGAAAAACATACAATAAAAAAAAATTTTAAAAAAATGACCATGGTCATCACCTGGGCCATCTGATTCTTGGACTTATTGACTTGTCAGTTTCCTTGTGTGTCTCTGATTGCCTTTTTATTAGATTTAGACCTCTCTTTTTCTCTCTATTTTCCAATTTTATTTTTGTTTAGGCATTTAAAGCTTCCAAATCCTACTATTTATCTTAACGTACAGAATATGTGGAGGTGTACATGAGAACCTGCTGACACCTAGATGCCCTTAATTGTAGCTTCTAGATTCTAAAATACCTTCTGACACAAAGACATGAAATCATATGATCAATAGCCAGGAGGGAGGTCAGGATTCCAAGACCAGCACTGTAAATCCAAATCAGAAAACAGCCTCATATAGCACTCCTGGTTTGACTGGGTAGAAAAAATGCAGCGTTTTCTCAAAAGGAAATAAAGAAAATAGACAATAGAAGAAGTGCGTTCATTAACCAGCTGTGTGAAAATCTACCAAGGATCTATTATCCATTGTGCTGTGGTAGGCCTAAAAAGTGGGTTACTCACACAAAATTGAAGTAAGCTCTTCTAAAAAAATATTCATTAACTACTTACTATGTGCCACAAATTATCTAATTTAATTCTCACAGCAACCTTATGAGATACAGATATAGATAAGGCAGTCAAGCCTTAGAAAAGTTAATTACTTGTTTAAAGTAATACTGTAAGTAAGGAGTAGAACAAGACTTCAGCCACAGCAGTGTTGATTCTTATTTATTAGGCAATGTTGCCTTTCTAAGGCAGCAAGACTCTGAGTTCCATCATCAGCCTCTGCTTTTGTTTGTGTAACTGATCCGTGTGTTCTCCAAAAGTTCATCTTCAGGGAAATTATATTTTTCTCTCTCTTCCAAAAGGCAGTAGGAACTTCTTTTCTGATTAGTTGATTAGATAATTAATAAGAAGTTGGTACTGAACAAGATACCTGACAAATCCCCTACGTTGTCCCTTGGTTGATGTGTAGAATTCATAGAATAAGGGCATTTGACTTGTCTATTAATGCTGGATATTAGAGGGGAAATATAAGAATCTGACCAATACCCTTGGGTCCAAGATGTTGTAAGGCAGCATCACCAAATAGTATCTCCAAGGACAAACATCTCTGAATAAATTATGGAGACAGTGTTCCATTTATAGGCTCACTGTTACCATCTTTCCTGAAAAATCCATTCACAGCCTATGGAGGAAATTGAGAACATGGGTTTGAGGCAAAAATGAAAGATTTTGTGAGGTGGCAAAGAAGCACACCCTCTATAAATTTTTCTCAGAATTAATTCCTTTGAACTGGTCTTAAGATATTGCATTGCCTCTCCCCAGGTGCTAGCAGGCACCAGGAGATCAAGAGTTTACTTATATTCTGTGAATCAAACAGTTCTCTGGCTGTACTATATTATCCTATTGCTCCAGGGAAGCCAAGACTATTAAGAATGTTTCCAGGTACCAGCAACTTGCAGTAAATGAATATTGATTGGATAATTTCTATGTGGCAATTTCTTTAACACGCTCTCTGGAGGATACTGAGGAAGGAGGCACTATATTCTGTGTCTCAGGGACCTAATGGTATGCAGTATTAACAATACCATAAGATGAGTCTCGAAGTTCTCACATGAACTCAAGGTAAGAGCTGTGCGAGTTCAGAGTGCAGTGGTTTGGAAGTCTTCTTTGAGCATGTGGCTTTCACTTGGCCTTGAAGGATGGGTAATATTTAAAGGAAAGGAAAGAATGAGACCTTCCAGGCATGAGGAACTGTAAGAATAAAATTGCAGAATTGGTAACATTGGTCATATTCAGGAAACTGGAATAAAATAAACATCTGGGTTATTGGCAGCAGAGGGTCTATATTGCAGAGGATGTTCCTGAAAACTTAACGGAGAACTGAATCAATTAGTTAACTTGTCCATATTTCTCGTAGAGTCAAATAAATATGATTTTTAAACCCATGTCTGCCCCTAGCTGTATACCCTTGGACAAGTTAATTTCTCTAAAACTCTATTTTCCACCTGTAATATAAGGAGGCTTGCTCCCAGAGCAGGAGAGTATGATTCTCTATATAAAGAATGTAATAGTGTCTGGTGTGTAATTTAGACATCTATGTGATGTTTTTAAGTAATAATAACAAATACAATAATAGGGATTGGATTATTTCCTCACTAAATTGAATTTTAGTTTTAATAAATTGATTGAATTGTGAAATTCTTTTAGTGTTTTGTAGAAAGCCTAGGAAATTTAAGCCTAGAAATTTACATTCAGTTTTAGCTATAGATTTAGTAAAAATGACATTTACTTTTTGTTTCTTCATCACGAAAATGAAAGATAATGGCCATCAAATTTGCCCAGGGTTTCAAGGACGTGCACAGTAGCATTAAAAATAATGTAAATAATGTTAAATCAGAGTTGTCTTTAAGTGTCGAAACTCCTGTCTTAATAAATAAAATATTTCTCTTAAGTTAGATTATTATCAGCACATTTTAGCATTTATTATATATTTGTCTTAAACATGTCACATTGTTCCTTGTTCAATCTAATTTCGATTCTCTTTATGACGTATACATGTTACAAATTACCCTAAAATGTACGTTTTCTATATTTAGAATTTAAAATTGAAGGGCTAATCTGTTCAATCACTTAGAACAAATTTTGATTAACGGAAGCCTTGATTCTTATTTTAAAAACTTAGCCTGTGTCCCCACCCCCCAAAGAGAAACCTTTCGAATACAAGTAAAATGTATTTCATTAATGTCATTTCCCTCAAAAGAAAAAGTCATTCAGATCTAAAAAAGTCTATTATGATTTGAGAATATTTTATATCAGTCCTGTAAGAACCAGAACAACTTAATGCCTATTCAAATCCTCTGTTTAAGTAGTCAGTGGAAATAAGAGTAGTAATTTTTAAATAAATAATGAGATAAAAGTAAGATTCAAAAATGTTTTTGGAGGGATAACTTTTATTAAAAAACAAGTTGTTGGAATTTTCATATCAATCATTTTCACTATTAGTATATCGAATGCTGTTACGCAAGATATTGTAATTTTTTTCCGAGCAGAACCTCTCTATTCTGACATGTGTCCTATACCTTCAAAATGGTTCCTTTTGCTTGTGCCTGCCATTAAGGTACATACTGCTTATAAAGGTTAGATATTGCCTTCCTGAAATTATTTAAAAGGCATCTCAAGACCTTACTGACCTGGAGGGGGAGGGTCCCCCTCCACTGTCTTCTACAGACATTCCTATAACTAAAGAAAATATAGAACAGCTATTTAGAAGGCACTATTACAATTCTCAAGGTAACCTGGGAGGAGGTGGCAATGTCTTTTACATTAGAATGTAAAAGACTGCCTTTTACATTATAATGCAGATATAATTTTTATAATGTTTTTATTTATAATATATCATTGGCACTGGGGTTGTGATCTCAAGGAATGTTCCACTTAATTCCATATTTAATGAATGCCTACTATTCATGAATTCCTCTGGTGATACAAGCACGAATCAGAAAGTAAATCAAGGTCCCCTGAGTTGACACAAGAGAGGTGTAAACCAATATACAATCAAATAATGACAGCAGAGTGTGTTGAAATGCTGGAATAGAGATATACATTAGGTGCTGTTGGAGTCCAGCTGTGGAAGTGGCTGACATTTTCTTAGTTAGGAAAGGATGAAGGGAAGGTCAGGAACTTCACTTCAAAGATGTCAAACACCACTCTTTTAATATGACAAGTGACACATTCCCACCTCTACTTAGTTGACACAAAACTATCATTGCTTACTCCTACTCTACTGTAGCGGGATTCTGAAGGGAATTCAGGGACGGCCAGCTGTAGTGGACCTTTAGTTGATAGCTGTGAATGGTATCAGTAACAGCATCTCAGAATGAACTGAAAAAACTGAAGAAATGCTTAGCCATGTAAAAAATGCTTAAAATAAATGTTTAGCCAAACATATATATATACCATCTGGCTATACTATATAATAAATGACCTGACTTTTTAAAACGTTTATTGACAGTAATTTATATAATCTCATTTGTATTTGCATAGACTCACTGGCATTGAAAAGAAGCCATCAAGCAAGATGGCTTATTTAATGCATTTTCCACCTGTGTACATCTTGACTCAGTGGAAGCAAGACAGAATCAGATAACAATCTAATTATCTTGCGAAGGAATTCAGCATTGGCAATGGGATTAATATAATAAACAAATTTCAGCTGGAATTGACTACAGTATTTGCTACTGTTTCATTAGAAATGGTAACAATTCTGCAAGCAAATAAAGGCGCTTTAAGTGATGAAAGATAATAATTATTCATTTTAAATACTGAAAAAGGGACTAAAATTAAAATTTGTGATAAAGAATTAAATGACCAATGTGCAGATGTGTAAATGTGTGTGGCTGTGCAGAGAGGAGGTGAGACATTTAAATGACACCTATTTAATAGAATTGTGTCATTCTTAGTATGTAATTTAGATGACCCCTTAACAGCATATCCCCAAATATATGAAGCATATTTATTTAAAGTAGAATGAAATGATCTTTAACATTTCATAAATAAGGAGAATGGATGGTTAACAATAGGCTGAAATATAATCAAAATATGGTTGAACTAAATATCAAAATTTGATATTCAAGAGAAATCTACTAAGGATGAGGCTTCTGTGGGCAAGCAATAGAATGCCTTATAAACAGGAAATAGAATTAGATTTTTCTGGTGTGTTATAGTTCTAAAAATAGTATTTCATATGTATTTTCATTAGTTTTGTGGGACATTTAGGAAATATTTGAAAAACCCTAAAACAGCAAATGTACTCCATAGGTTGTCAGCATTTGAGAAACCAATTAGAGGCACAGAGCCCAGATGCGGTTATTATAATCCTTCAACTATGCTGATATTTAATAACCTTCAAACGCGTGTTCATTATCTTCCTGGAGAGTAGCAGTGATTTTTCATTAGTGAAATAAGTTTCGTTAGTGAAACAAGACGTGTGGGCTTGCTAAGATACCATGGTGGGGCCTCTGCCTCACATGGACGGCCTTCCAGACTTAGTGGTCTTAGTCACTGCTACTCTTCACGGCGCCTCAGGCCATGAATTCCATCAGGTCCCATGAGCAACCTCTTCCAGAGGACGCTTGGGCCTGATTCAACTATCTGGTAACTAAATCCTGCTAATAGAAAACTCCCATATCGGTCTAAATGAAACTTTACTGCACAGTGCTTATCAAAATACCCAAAAAGACAAAAAGCTGGGATGTCATTAAACTCTCAATGTAGATTTTATGACTTTTTCTGCTCGGTTGCTAAGAAGAATTTGAATGTGCAGTAGAATTTGATCTCCATGATTTGCTCTCATTGTAACCTGAGATGATATTACGACTGGGCTACAGAAGAACTACAACTCTCACCTCTAACAAAAAATACCAAGAGATGCTGAAAAGAAAGTTGTCTCCTGTGGACAACCTAACTGGCTTCCGTCAATGCACAACACAAACAGTCATGCACATGCACACAGAGCATATGAATATCTAGGTGTGTCTAACTAGTGAGCTAGGAAATGGTGAATTCGTTAATTAATAAAGTAGTACTGTATAGCAGCAAGTCTCCTGGATTGAATATTCAGATATGTGGGCTCTAGTCTAATTCTAGTCTGATTTGAGCCACAGGCAATTTCCCATAAAACCTTTCATTTCCTGAGAATTCTGGACTGTATGACTTATTTGGCTACTTTCAACCCTAAAAGTCAATACATTTTACAAAAAAGGTGATAGATACCCCTAATTATATACTGTAATAGACAATAGGATTAATTATAAATGCACAAATTTTCTGGAACAACCCTACAGAATATAGTGAGATTCACCCACCATCCTTCCTTCTTTTGAAACTACTACCCAGTAACAAAAAATGGACATCATAATCAGTTTTATAACAGTGTCTTAGACTTCTTGCCTGGGAGGGTAACAACATACTGTCCCTGCCTTCTCTTCTCCTGCCATTTTTTTCATGCCTTTCTTACCTTCTTAAAAGTTTCTCTCCTTTCATAACCCAAATATCAGGAATTCTCCCCCTTACAGCTTTAATGGTATTGTTTGGAGAAATGTCAGAAAACTGGATATCAGTCAAACAGATAATTTGGTAAAAAAGAAAACCATCATATGTGCAACTATATTAATTTAAATTGTGTGTTGCTTTGAAATATTTCATCCCAGTAGTACAGGGATGCCCATATGACTACTCCAAATCTTAATATTTATGCAATTTTAGAAGGGTTATTTTCCCTGTTTGTTTAATCAACTGGAATAATCTGAAAAGAACCTGGCCACATAGAGTAAGATCCCTCAAGTCTAATGCTCCCGTGTTTCTCTTCTAGGTGGCATTATCTGTACGGGGAGCTAATCCTTTTCACTGAGGGAAGTGAGAGTTACAAAACAATGCCAGCTCACAAAGGTCGGCTCTCACTAACTCTCTGCATCTCCCTGCTGCCCTCTTTGCCCCTGTAAATATTACACTTTGCTTCCTAAATAAACCGTGCAGCAATTCTTATGAATTATGTTTGTTTCAGGCAAACATCAGTTCCAGTGAAATGATTAGAATTTTCAACAGTCTTGTCTTCTCTGTATAGATTTTTCTCACTCGTTCTTCTTAAACGTCTTAGGATTTCCGTCATGCTCCTTTGGTTCCCGGGGTGTTATGTTCAGAAGGATAGGGAGGGAGAAGTAAAAGAAATCGAAGAAGGGAAATTAACATTTATTAAGCGTCTATCATAATACTGTTACTGTTATACATTATTTACATGCATTATTTTATTGCTCTTACTATCAGAACTGTGAAGTAATTATTATTTCCCTCATTTCATGAATGAGTGTGTTAGACCTAGATGAGATTAAGTAATTTATCCAAAGTCACAAAGCCAGAAATTGAGAGCACCTGGGTCTAGGATGCAGTCCCCTGTACTTTCCACTTTGCTTTGCTGCCTCCTCTATCTCCTTCATCTAAATACTTCAAAAGAATACAATACTTTTAGGTTATATTGGTATTCTTAAAGCAAGTTTTTAATTGCAACTTGAGCAAAGAAAAAGTCTGACATTATACATTAGGAAAAATTTTCACAGTGAAATATCCTATTTCTTTATGCATTCGTTGAAAGAATATTTGCTGGAATTCAATCAACATCGCTGACATAATATTGGTATATAAAGAAGTCATGGTGTTTCTCTTTAACGTAGCTGATTAAGAATTACAGGTGTGGAAAAAACAGATCTCTTTTCTGAACGTGAATTACCTGCTGGGCACTAAGCTTCAACTTTACACACATTAGTCATTTAGTCTGCAACACTTCTGTAGGTGTGTTAGCATCTCTTCGTGCAAAAGCAGGTTGTATGACTCAGAAATGAGACAAGTTGCTCAGGTCACCTGGACATTAGCCCAGATGTGTACCCAGGCCTTCTGACGCCACAGCCTGTGCTTTTAAACCTACAGCAAAATATCCCTTACATATCGCACATGCTCAGGCCACACAATTTGGAAGATGATTATATTAAATATGATACTATTTTATACTCTTTTATTGCTCTCTAAATTTTCATGTATATAAGCATATCTCTTTCTACAGTCTACAATCTTTCTCATGGTTGCTTTTTGGTGAATTAGGTGTTTAAAAACACTTTCTATATTGAAATAATGATGGGGCCGGCCCCGTGGCGTAGTGGTTAAGTCTGCTACACTGCACTTCGGCAGCACGGCTTCACAGGTTCAGATCTCAGGCACTGACCTACACTGCTTGTCAAGCCATGCTGTGGTGGTGACCCACACACAAAAGAGAGGAAGATTGGCATCAGATGTTAGCTCAGAGCGAATTTTCCCCACCAAAGGAAAAAAAAATGATAGATTTCAGATAGATAGGTAGGTAGATAGATGATAGACAGATAGAATCATTTTACATATAGTCTGATACACAACTGAAGTAATGTAAACCTAAAGTAAAGGCAAGGTTTATCGTCAAGGTGGGGGTGGGATGGGGTAGGAAGGTGTCTCTGGAATTGATCAGACTTAGCTGTACTCATACAACATCTTTAGCTTTTCAGTTGCTTTGACCAGTACTCCGGGAGTGGAGAGAGGGAAGACTCAGGAATGACTCCTTCACTCCAGGACCAGGCGCAGCAATAGAGGACGCGGAGCTGCTGAGCGCAGAGTAAGAAACTCACAGTAAGAGGATCGAGATTTGAGCCCTGACTCTATCTCTTTTTTTGGTGAATAAATTAACCTTTCTTAGCCCCCATTTTCGTGATTTGGAAAGTGGGGAAATAAGACTTAGTATACTTAAGTAGATCACAGGGTTATTATGAGGTTCAATGAAAGAAAAGTAAATGAAACGCAATTTGTGATCACTCGAGTGCTGTATAAATGCAATTTCCCTCTTTTTCACCCTGGCTCACTCCTGTTTTGTCAAAAGGTCTTGAGGGCTCTGACCTGCCTCAGGGACTCTGTGCCATGCAGGCCACCTGTCTGGGCAGCCGTCCACGGTCAGGGCCCTGCACATCGAGCTTAGAGTGAATAATACAAGAGCTGGTAGCAGGGCCAGCCTCCACGCTGTGCCCACTGCTCTGCAGAAAAACAGGGAGGCCACGCACTCCTCAGACAGCCACACATCTTCACAACATTGTAACATCCTCACCTCCACACACAAAATCAACCAACCAAACAAGAAAGAAAGAGGGAATGGCAGGAAAAATGTTTAGGGGACTTTTGAGGAAATTGTAGAGGGAAAGAAATACAAAAGACATACCATATACTTAAAAAAAAATTTATTTTAATTTTGTTAATATGAAGGATTACAAAAAGAAAATAATTTCCAATGAAAATATGTTGCATGTGTTTTATTTATTTTAGAGCAAAATCCCCTTTAAGAAAATGTACTTCGAAATCAGCGTGAACGATATCTAAGGCTTTGGAGGTGAGAAATAATTCCCACACCACCAACAAATTACTATTGTTAGAAACTATAAGATGAATATTTGTCAGGGGCTTCAAATCTCACTATTTCAAGCTAAAAGCATTGCCAAAGCTATATGCCAAGACAGAAGGTCAAGTCATTCAGCCATCAGAGTGCAGCCTAAAATTGTTTGAGTGAGGCTCCAGGGGTGTGCAGATGCTTTCCGGCTTAGATTCAACGTTCCTCACACAGCATTTTCATGAGCCTGAGAGAGAGGAATGGGTGTTGATACAGATATTTGACCCCCAAATGGAATCCCCAAAAGGACAACTCTTTAACTGTTTTATGTGTGTGTGTGTGTGTGTGCGTGTGTTCACAAACATCATGCATTTAGTTAAACCAAACAACACAATAACAATATACATGTCAGAAAATGTGAATAAATCACATAACTTTTATAATAATTAAAGCTGGCACATCTGGAAACATACGCAGATCATAAGAACAGAGATATTGGCAAGATTCTCACTTCTATCACTGGAGTGATCACAGCTCACACCAACAGAGGAACACATTTTTGAGGAAACGAAACCTCAGCATTTTCACTGTGTTCCATCGAAATGTTCACTGTGTGATACATCACCTTTGAAAATATCATATTTGTGTAGTAACTTTTTTACAGTAACCTAAATTGGATTAGCCTAAATTTTCTTCCAAAATTAAATAAAATCATTAGTCCAAATTTTATGGACACCATTTATTTCTTTGAAGAGAATGCAAATTGGACTTTCATATTTAAAAACAGAAAAGAGTTTGTACATCTAATCAAATCCCTTCTAAATATGAAACATTAATAAGTAAATATGATGCAGTATAGAAAAAGCATTTGCTTATTTATTGCACTAAAACTTTTTTCTACAAAATATATCTAACACTAAACAGTACATGAAGAACATTCAAAACAAATAAAACCACTGATAGAAACTAACTGCAGTATTTACACCAACATTTTTAATTTGGTATTTTCAGTACCAAAAATCCAATCAAATCATATAAAATGTGAAATAAGAGAGTTTTTAATAGACTTCCTACATGTTAAGGTCAGAAGATAAAGATAAATCTGTTCTAGTTTTCCAAATATAGTGAGAGAGATGTCAAATATCACCATGCAAATTGGATGTAATTTCACATATCCATGCATTCAACAAACATGTATTGAGTGTCTCCTGTGATTCAGGCACTGTTCTAATGCAGGGGATACAACAGTGAATTAAAGAGACTAGAATATATGTCCGATAGAGCTTTCTTTCCAGTGGGGAGATACTAATAATATTGCAATATGGGGAATATGAAAAATTTTTGGAGGGGAGGGATGAAATTTTAGACAATGTGGCAAAGTAAGTCTCTGCTGGGAAGTGACATTCTAAGCAAAGATGTGATGGAAGTGAGAGACACAGATACACATTTATCCAAGGAAAGGCTGAGGAGAGTTGCAAGCACATTGTCTGGATATACCACATGTTCAAGGACCGGGAAGGGGCCGGGTGGCTGGAGCAGAGACCAGAGGAGAAGAGCAGGAAGACAGAAGTCAGAGAGATGACCAGGAGCACAGACCAGGAGGAACCTCGTTTGATTTTTACTCTGAGTGGAAAGGGAAACCATTTGAGGGTTTTCATGGCAGAAGCACCATGATCTGACTTAGCATCAACAGGATCTTTCTGGCTGCCATGTTGTGGGCAGGAGCAGAAGCAGGGATCCAGTTAGAGCTTTACTGTAATGCTCCAGGTGAGAAAAGACCATGGTAGCTGACATTGGGGTGGTTAGAAGTGATCAAACTTAGAAACATTTTGAAAGCAGAGTCAATGTGTCAGGCCTGACAGAGAAAGACTGAGAGAGGAACCAAGGATAGGACCAAGATTTTTGGTCTGCATAAGTGAAAGAACAGAGTTGCACTAATTGAGTCAGGGAAACTGAGGGAGCAGCTGTTGAAGGAGGCTGGAGCGTGTGGGGAATTTGATCTAGGGTTATGTGCACCAGCAAAAGAACAACTTTATGATAACACTTCTCAGAATATTATTGCTTCTGGCATACAGCAGCAGCACTTTGCACAGGAATATTTGGACAGAGTAAACATACAATGAGCATGCAGTTACAGCTATACTTTGCTAAAGCCCTTCGGTGGCTCCGCATGGCCTTTAGCAGAGTCTCAGTTCTGTAGAGCACCACAGGACACTCCGTGCTAGGCCCCCGGTTTATATCAGCTGCATTTTGTTGTCTATGTTTCCAGTGAAATATGTAGATTGTATCAGTAATCTCTAGTTGAAGCTGAGGGGTCTGTATTTTCTAACTTATATGATCACATACATTAAAATGGTTTCATATTAGCTGAATAACTCGGAAATCATCAACGCAGTCGCCTTCTTTGAAAGGCTGGGGAAATGGAAAGAGGAGATGGAAAGGGGCAAGGGGAGAGGGAGGGGGAGAAGGGCAATAAAAAGAAAAGCATGCTTTGTCTATGATCTTATGCTACCCATCCCCCAACCATGCTCAAGGCCCGACCGTGCACCAATGGGGTGCAGTGGTATCCGTCATATAGACCAGAAAAAAAATAATAGAACACGTGTAAAAAAGAGACAGAGCATGGGGCTCTTTTACTTATTCTTTTGAAACTGAAATCAATTGAGTCTGAATGGCACGTTCATGACATGTGGCATAAACATCTACCAGGGGGTTCTTTATGCTGGTTTCTCTTGACTCCAGATATACGCATTATGATCAGCTGCACCTTCCTAAAACACTGCTTTACTCTTTTTACTCCCTGGTGAAGAATCTAAAATGTTTATGTGGTCAACTCTAATTTCCATCATTTACGCATTTTCCCATAACCATGCCTGTCAACTTGGTACTGTTATTCTTTCCCGCTCATAACAACTGCCTCCCTTTCTCTTCCTTACTGGATCCTAGATGCCCTTAGGTGCCACTTCCTTCATGAAGCATCATCTGAATGTTTCTCTTTAATGACTTGTAGAATAGATTTTAAGTACTAAATTGTTCCTAAATACCTTCTCTTATTAATTGATTTATTTACTGAGTATCCACTATATCCAAGCACTGGAAACAGAAAAAAAAAGAAAGGGAGAGAGAAAACAAGATTTTAAAGACTTTCTTAGTCTAGTATCCTAAAGCATCTTAATACTTAATTAGACTCTACCATGATACATGCAAACATTGTGACTGTACAGGTCATAGTCATAATACAGAAAGGAAAGCATTTGGTGGCATCTTGGGGAAGGGAAGGGAAAATCACACACACACACACACACACACAGACACACACATCTTATTAGGCAGCAATGTCTCAAAATCAGGAATTCTGGGTAATGTGTCCTAGAGTAGAGTTTCCCAAGCACCTGTATTATCAGAATCACCTGGGGCACTTTATAATATGAATACAGATGACTGGACTCCACTGCTATAGAGCTGGACTCAGAACCTCTGAGTTGCTGGCCCTGGAATCTATACCTAAAAGCTGGCATTTTGATGTTATGATGAGTTGGCTTTGGTAACCAGGAAAGTCCCAGACAAACTGGGATGAGTTGGTCACCTACTTGTAGGTTTCCAATTGCTGACCCCTGGATACCTGGGGGATAACTCATTTCTACTAGCTACAACAGTTTGCATAAGTGCTGAGTACAGAGGTGGGGCTCAGGAAGGACTGATCATCAAGAACTCAACTGGTCTTCAAATAATCCACTTCTCATGCCTACTCACCCTGGTTCCCCTCATCCCATCAATCCATTTTTAACCTTTTTAATTTTTATGTTTGAAAACCTCAAAGTGATTGCCTTTGACTGGAGCTGTTTAGGTTTCATGCTTTCCTTTCTGATGTTTACTTTATGTGAATTCAATTCTTTGAACCTTAGAACATCGGGCTAATGACAACATGGGGACTTAATCAATAGCACAGCATTAAGGTTATCCTCAACCTGTTAGAGAGCTGATTCGACTGCCTGTGAGATGTCCTTGGCAGAGAGGTTGATATATGGGTGTGTTACACCTTGACAGGCTGCCTCTCAGGCAAGAGTGTTCAGCAAATGACTATTTTACTTATTGATGTTCTTCCAATCCTTCACTCTACTTTTTCTGGTAAAAAGATCAATGTGCTGTGTCCCTAGATTAATAGGATAAAGTTAAATTAATAACATTTGTCTGAAGGTACTTCAAATTCACATTAACACGAATTTATAGAAAATAAGAGCCCACTTCTATGAAACTCAACGTAGTTTTTTTTTTTTTTAAAGATTTTATTTATTTTATTTTTTCCCCCCAAAGCCCCAGTAGATAGCCGTATGTCACAGCTGCACATCCTTCCAGTTGCTGTATGTGGGACTCAGCCTCAGGATGGACGGAGAAGTGGTGCCTCGATGCGCACCCGGGATCCGAACCCGGGCGCCAGCATCGCAGCGCGCGCACTCAACCACCAAACCACAGGGCCGGCCCCAACGTAGTTTTCAAGTAATAATTTTAGGCCCAGTCCTTGTACCAGGGAGGCTGCAAATAGATCTATGCATCCTCCACAATCTGATAGGCACAATCAGTGTCCAAGTGACTTAGCCCAAACTATTAATCAAAATAATTGATCAACCGTTATTGTAACCATATTTTCTGATAATTTCTAAGGTTTTCAACAACTTGATTGAGATCTCAAACCATTATGTTTTCCTTTGCAGCACAAATATTTAAAATACACAATCACAATTTTTGTGTAGAGATTTCCTTTAATATTGATTCAGTATAAATAAATGAAATGCAGTTTGCTCTGTTAACTGTAAATCAAAACTAGAATGTATCTGTAACTGAAATAATAAGAACTGTAAATGATTACAGTAAAGAGATCTCAGGACTTAAACTGGCATATGTTATGCATTTAGTGATTTAAACAGTCTGTCTGAAGCATATGCTTTCCTCATAAAATGTATAGTGTCAGCAATTCTCATCAAAATGACCTGAAAGGCATAAATTAAGAAGAAACATGATAAGAATTAGAGAAAAGTTTGAGATCATATGAATTTACCTTTAGAAGCTATGGCTTAATTAAAGTTTCAAAATACTAGAAAAGAAAATGATAAGAATACTAGATTCTTACATAAAACAATTATGCCACTGGAACTAAGACAAGTACTGGTAAATCTCAAAGTCCTACGCATCCACAAAACTTGGACTTAAGGGCCAAACTAAATGCTTATGACCTAAAGGGCCCCCTACCTGTCTTCCCATTCCTTCTAGACACACAAACAGAAAGACGCATTGCTAAGAATGACCTGTGTGTGATCATGTCTGAGCCCAAGTATTACCTCCTCAGAAGGAGAAGAAGCGGAGGCAGCTGTAGCACAAGGAAGGTGGATTTCCTTGCTCCTCCTTTGGAGAAGGTGGTTCCAGTTAGTTGGAGAGCTGAGATTTAGGTTTTAATACTGGAGCCATTTTTGACTTTGCAATGACTTTAGTTCCCAGGTCTATTTTATCTTTAGATTTTCTAAATTCTTTCTTTGCTGTCCATCCAACAGACCTTGCTAACAGCACTCTGCATTCTAGAAAACTTGAATACCACATGCAAAAAACCCAGACAATATTTAATATGTTATTTTCATCAGGCCACTCTCCTGCTCAAGAACAGAGTCAGAAACTTTCTACCAAATCAACTTCAAAATTATTAGCTCCTATCATAACTAGCAGACACATCTCAGAATCTTTAGACATCAGTCTTCCCCTCTAAATGACACGCACACATGCACAACACACACCCACACACATACCACTACCTCACGCTCTTCAACTTGGAATGCCTTTCCCTCAATCTCATTCTGGTTCAAATGCCACGTTTCCTTCAATACCATGTGCCAAGTCTCACATAAAACCTCCTCTGAATGCCACCCCACTCCCACCCCGGGCCAAAGCTCAAATTTTTCTGAATTCTGATAATACAAGTTGGACTATATCATAGTCTTTTGTTTTCACTGTTTATTTTATCTTAATTTGCTCCACTTGTCCACCAAATAACACCATAAAAACAACTGAATAAATCAGTTCTTGTTTTCTGTGATGCGAAGGAAACTTAGAACAGCTCACAGTACCTGATATAATTCTCTCATTGCACATCTCCCCCAAAATATTTGATGTCTCCCACTACCTCAGGGCAGAAACAAATTTACTTTAAATAAAACACAAGGCCTAATGATTCTGGCCCCTATCCCAGTCAGTTTTTCTCCCAATCCCCACATCTCCTCCATCCCACATTCCTTCCCCTGTGAGTTTCTCTTTGGCCATGATAAACCACCTCAAGACACCTTGAATCTGTGCTCTACCCTTTTGTCTATGTGTTTTCCTCTAAATAAACACTCATATCAATCATTTTCACTTTGCTTACTCATACTACTTCTTTAGAACTGTCTAAATTTCAGAAATTTAGGAACAGCATCCTCCAGTCCCAATGGTGGGCCCCCAGTGTGTGCGTCCTATGCTACCACTGTACCCTGTGATTGTTCCTATTCCGTCCAGTGAAGTGTTGGTCTCTGCACTAGTCTGCAATCTTCTTAGGCCAGAGCCACATTTTCACTGTTGTTCCACTGGAGCCTACTCAGTACCTGGTGCAAGAAGCACAACTTACTTAATATTGACTTCTTCAAGGCTCTCTTCCTCTTGTAAAGGTCATCTTTTTCTTGTTCTTTTAATATAGACTCTCCTTTCCCATTAAATTTAAAGTCTTCATCAACTGACAATCTGGTTTTCTTTTGTCCTGGGGATGAGGAAACCTTCCCAGGGAGCAAAGGAAAACATGGACATTTCTTATTTCTATGGCAGAAAAAAATGAGAAAAAAGCAAAACTGTTAGATTTCCAACGAAAATAGTGTGCTCATTCATCTCCTGTTATGCAGGGAAGAACAATTATTTTAGGCTGAATATAATATGGTAAGATGTATTGGAAAATGTGGTTTTAAAGCTAAAAGGCCTTAAATGCCTGACTAAAGAATTTAGAACTCATCTTAAAAGACTAGGATCAAAAAGTAGCCTGCCTAAAAAGGCTAAGAAGGTGACATAGATAAACAAAGTGTGCCTGCATGGCCGCAGGGTCAGACAGAGGATAAGGAGATGGTAGGAGCTGTAATTAACTGGCCAACATGCTCGCTCCTCAGTTCCAACTAATTGTAGCCGTAACTGAGAGCTCGGTATGATCAGCCATTCTTATGTTGAACAAATAAAAGTCAGAATACTTAATTATCACAGAGAATTGCCCCAGTTTTAAATATTAGAACTAATTCAATTTTAAAAGTAATTTTGGGAGGGAAAAAAAACGCCACTCCTACGGATTGCATTTGTTCAATAGGCCACAGATTTGCAATCTCTGACAATTAAAAACCAATGAAGGCTTTGCAATCAGATCTGTGTTTTACAAAGATAAAGCTGGTAGTAGAACAAAAAATAAAGTTCATTAGCCTATGAACTCCTGAGAGGTGTTTGATAGTTTAATGAATGAGTGAATGAATGAATGAGAGAGAATCTAAAGGCAAAGAGACTAGTTAGGAAGATCATTCAACGGTTTAGATAAGGGTTTCAGAGAGCCTGAACTAAGGTAGTGGCAGTAGGAAATGGGATTTAGAAGTATTTTGACATTCCTACTTTAGTTTAGTTAATATTTATTAAAGTGTTGATAATTGACATAAGAAATATCAACAGAGAGAGATTAGAAGATAATGAATTTGATCCCAACTGTGCCATTAACTAGTTGTGTGATCTTGGGTCACTTAACCAAGGCTTCATTCTCAACTGGAAAATTAAGGAATCACAGTAAACTACATCTGAAGAGCTTTTCGAAGTTGAAGCTGTCATTCTAGGTTGACATCTCCTGATCTATGTCAGTCATCTTTAATAACCTCTCTAGTGTGTGATTCCACTTATGTGAAGTTCAAGAACAAGTAAAACTAATCTGTGGTGATAGAAAGAAGAACAATGCTTACCTATGACAGGGGATTGACTGGAAAGAGGCGCAAGAGAACGTTCTCGGGTGTGAAAGATATCCCTCAATCAATACCTTGATTGAGGTGTTGGTTACCTGACTTTTACATATGTCAAAGCTCATTGAACTATACACTCACCATGGATCTATACTTTTTATTAAATGTAAATTAAAACTCAATTAAAGAAATATTTTGGGGAAAAAAGTTCATGTCTTTAACCCACTGGTTCTCATGTCTGGTTGCACAATAGAATCACCTGTAGAGACTTTAAAAGATATTGTTACTTAGTTCCAAACACACAAATTTTGATTTAATACATGTTTAGAGAAAAGTCCTAGAAATAAACCATATATTTTAATTCAACAGTTTACCTGTCATGTCTTATATCATTGTTACTCATAGTCTTCTCTCATACCTTTCCAGTCTTTCCATATTACTTGTCAAAGCCTGCCAGGATACCTACCCGGGGAACCAAGGGGTGTCCCTAAAGGGTAGGTTATTTTAGTGTTTTGGGGCTAGAGGAAGTAATAGGATGGTCTTAGCAGGGACTGGTCAGAGTTTGTAACTGAGGAGACTTGCTGGAACAGAGCTCCTTAGAACACACGTCTATGCAGAGTTTCTGCCGGATCAGGTCGCCTCTGATCTTATCTTAGAACGTATAGATCTAAATGGGCTATTGTTAAAGGAGTTAGTCCTCAGATCATCTGTGATGGTGGTTTGGTTTGGTATAATATATGTGTTTTGCAAGTCACGGCACAGTCTATTTTGTCAATTGTGTTTTTGTTTCAATTCTCGGTACCTTCTTAGAGCCTCACTGCCAGCTGGAATGTTTTTCCCTTTATCACATTAAACTAACAGAACCCAAACATTTGCCAGAGCTCTCCATCAAAACTAATTTCCAGAAGGACTAAACAAGAAGACACCAGAACAGAGAAGCCAAATGGGTTTAATTCCCTTGAGAGGCCTTGCCCAGCTTTCCCTGGCTTGCTGCCACCTTCTGGTAAGCACACTGCACCTAACTTTTAAGGATTTGAGTCACCTGAGGAAATGTTTATCTTCATGGCTAGATTAAAATAATAATTTCCACTCTGAGGTGACTGTAATTTTCTGTTATATCTACCTCACTCACGGCTAGTTTTTCTTACTCTTAAGTTGGCATATGGGGAATTTAATAATATCCTGGCAATAAATCATTCAGGGAGAGCATATCCAAGGGAGGGCAAGAGAGGGCTTTTCTGGAGAAAAGGTACTCGGAAGATTCCTATTGTCTTCATGGCATTATGTGCCCCTTTTCCTCATCAGTGACAGGAAGGGAAGCATCATCGTGTATGGCTGCCACCGTAACAGCAGCATCTTTCCTAGATTCATCTTTTACAAAAGTCCATCATTCTGTTTTGTTATTGCTGTTAATAACCTCACTCTCAGGTACGCAAAAGATGCAATGCTGAAGGAGAACAACAACTAAAAGTGGGAAAACATCAGGCCTATGGAAGCCCAGAATGTAAGGAATATTCCTGCAGAACAAGAAGGAAGTGGCCGAGACTGCCGGCAAACCCCTTCTGTTGTACACAGCACTTGGAGTTAATCAGAGACCTTTCGAGCTGTTTTCAATGATTTCAAAACATAATAAAGCTCCCCCAAGGATCCTCCTTTCACAATGTATATGTATATCAAATCATCACGTTGTACACTTTAAATATCTTACAATTTTATTTGTCAATTATACCTCAGTAAGCTGGGGAATAAAACCAAAATATATTATCTTAATGTTAAAGCCACAGTTGCTGATAGATCTCTCCTTATTAGACCTGAAAGAGGAAATGTGGTATGAGGTATTTTTTATTCAGCTGGGAGATCAACAAACACACTTCTTAGGATATCCTCCATGAGACTTGTATTATTACATTGTGATTTCAGAATACTTCTCCCACCAAAACTCTTGACAGGGTGATTACTGGATCTATTGTTTCTCTCTCCTGACAGAAGCAATTTTGCATTCGTCACTTTTTAGCTCTGAAATACAGGAGGAAGAAGAGGAGCAGGATGAGGTGGAGGCAGAGGTGATGAGTTGTTTCTGTTTCTGTATGTTCTGGGAAATGGGCACCAAAAAGGATTAACAGTAGACTTATCTTAGCATAATTATGCTATACAGATTTCCTAGACTCAGAGGAATTGCCATCAGAAATCCAAATGACAGAGACAAGTTTTATATTTGATGGCACCCATGGGATGTGAAGCTTGACAACTGAGCTCTCTCTGGCTCAAATGAGAACTTGCAAATTATTCAACCATAGGATATTCATAACTAAGCACACATTCTGTGGTGGAACCATTTCCCAAAATAGAACAAACACATTTCTGATAGTGAGTATGAGGGATGTATCCTAGAAATAGGAGAAACAGCGGGGGTGTTCCAGGGTCCATATGCCTGGTCCCCTGATCATCTTTAGCCCCAAAGAGCAGTACTGCATATTGTATTGTTTGAGGCATTTCTCCTTTTTGGTTTTCCGGGAGTTTGGATAATGCCCACTTTCTAACCAATGTGGGTAGATTGTGATTGCTTCCTCTCTTTGGAGCACATATCTGTGCCACGTTTTGGGACTCATAGGAGGCCAAAAGAGAGATAAAGTGATAGTCATGGGCCAGGAAAGCAGAGGAAGGAGTTCCTCCAGTCTTGCATAGCTTCATTCTTCCATCCCCTTTACTGCTTATCACAGTATTTCTCGCTAGTATCAACTTTCTATTGTTTACAATATAATTCCAATTTCAACATCCTATCATTTCCTTTCTTTTTTCTTTCTCTTAAAAAGCTGCTTTTACTTTTGTTTGTAAAGTTTTATTGGCTTATTATAATTCACATGCGATACAATGTGCCCATTTGAAGTCTGCAATTCAACACTTTTGAGTTCTACCATTTCTTGATGTAATGTCTGGCAGAGAATGAGACCAAAGAAATCTTACTCATCTGGGAAGTCTGGGACATGGAGTGGATTCTTTCAAAATCTCACGGAATAAGTAAATTCTCAAATGAGTATAGAAACGAGTATAGTTTCCTGACCCTGAGTTAAACAATACTGAGACCAGTAAAGATCATTTAACTGCTTGCTCCTGAAGAGAAGGCCATAAACCGACTAAACAGCTTGCTTGTCAAGACTAAGATCTTGCTTGTCCAATCACTTTAAGACTCTCCCCTCACGGTGCTCACAGATCCAAAGCTATTAGATCATCGACTCTGCTCAGTCCTCACCAGTACTCCTCATGCAAGACCTGCCTTAAAACCACTCAGTCCAGATCCCAGCCTCTATAAATATCCTCCTCCAACTTTCCCTTTCCAGACACTACTCTGAGGAGGTAATGTTCTCCTTTACTACAACATGTCTAATAAACTCAGCTTTGCCTCATCAATAGTTTTTTATTTACTTATTTAGTTTTAAGGAAATTGACAGTCAACACAACAAACATTTCCTGAGTCACACAACTGGTGACTTTGGGATTATTTTATTCTCAAGGGAGAAAAAGAGAACATCTCTGGAATCAAAGGAAATCTTAGAAAGAAATTCAATATGAAAACAGAAAAAAATAATTGCTCTGAAGCACAGAATTCTCAGATTTACCTTGGATAACTATGAAACTGAAAGAAAATCTTCATAATTTCATATAATTATTCTTTCCAAAAATCGTGCTTGTACATTACTAGTATCTACTGGAACTTTTACTGATGTCTAAATCGGTTACCACACAGTACAAAAATAAATTAAAATGATGAATAACAGAGTTTCTTTTTTTAAGAAGGAGTTGTGCAAATCGTTATTATTTTCTACTCATAAAATTGTAATATTACTTTCTTATATCTTCTAACTCTTATAAGTAATCATTAACAAATAAAAAAATATGTCAGAAAAAAAGAATTGTACCCTGTTTGGAGCAGCAGGGGTCAAGGGGCCGATCCCCCTTCCCTTTCCCATCACATCTAAATGCAAGGTTCTCAGGCATCTTGGTAGAAATCCAGTTAACAACAACAACAAAAAAACCCACACTGCTCTATAAGATGCACAATTTAGCCCTGTTTTCTTTTATGCTCTGCCAGCTCTGCCATAGCCTATATATTTTTTTTTTCATGTTTCTGCTATAGCTTTGTGTCTCAAAGTAATCATGAATGAATATTTAACCATTTTACCAGCATGTGCAGCCTAGCAAAGGTTGGATTCCATTGAACTGGCAGATTGCTTTTTAATTTTCTGCTTGGATGGGTTGTTTTTTTGTCCTGTAGTTTCCAAAATATTTTATGAGTCTTGATGGAGAGGCTAAAATGCTTGCAAATTTTGCTGATCTCTGCCAAAAGTTGATTAACCCTCCCTCATTCTTCAGAAACCTATGTACCAGCAGGCTTAGGTGATGTAAGAAACATGATATACAGCTGTGAAACATTATTTTCACAAGAGCTGCAAAATACCACTTCTACACAAGGGATAAGTACATTGATAATTATTCTGTGTAAATTTTATACTCGTTTTCTGTGTCCGTAGTTGAGGGAAATATTTATGACTCTTAGAGATGTGAAGTGCAAGACAGCTTGAAATTCACCGTCCCTTAAATGCAGCTGATGACCTGTGAATAATAATTATATGACTTTGGAATGGGCCACACTTATGAATACAGATATTTTCATGACCCCATGTGAACTGTTCTGAATTGTGTAGTTATTTCACTTCAGATGATAATGACCTGGTACCCTGATCATCTCATGCCATTTGTACAACTGATCAGACATCCAGATCTATATCTCATAATAGATTTTTAAAATAATTGAAACATCATATCATAACATGATATTATTATCAATTTTTTGGTATACTTTTAATTCTATTCCACCTATTGTGTTTCCCATCTTGGTGGACAGCACCTCTTTTTTTAGTTGCTCGAGCCAAAAACTGATTTCTTTCTCAGTCTGGGATGCAGTAGGACGTGTTATAGTTTTCAATTATTTGCTCCCTCCTCTGTCAAATAAAGAGAGCTGCGGGACCTCGCCATAGGAGAAGTGTATGTCCCCACCCCACTGACCCTGGGCTTGGCAACATTGCTTTGGGCAATGGAGTGTAAGCAGATGTAATGTACCTCTTGCGTCCACACAAGTTTTAAGAAGAATGCCCACTTTCAAGAGGATTGCAAGTTCCCTGATTGGAACTGCTGTCACAACCTAGATTCTAGAATTCATAGAAAATAATGAGAAAGAGTGAAGCAGGGCCAGGCAGACCCACCAGTGAGCAGAATCACAGTGGCCTGCACGTAACTTGAGCAGGAAATCAATGCTTGTTATTGCAAATTACAGAGATTGGGAGGAAGATTTGAGGTCGTCTATAATTGCAACATAAATTAAAGTTGATGAATACAGCCCATATCCAAGACATTGGTTAATCTTGTTATCTCTTCCTTCCAAATATTTCCAACACCAGACCACTTCTCATCACCTCTGCTGCTATTACTGAGGCCTAGGCCTCCAAGCTCTCTCACATGATTATTGCAATAGCCTCCCAATGGGCCTGGATGTTTCTTCCCTTATCATTGACTCACCATCTATTTTCTACTAGGTACCAGAATAATCCCTTTAAAATGTAAATCAGATTGTGTCACTCCTGAACACAAATCCCTTCAATAGCTTCCCACATCACTAAGATGACAGCCAAAAGTCTTATAATGGCTCACATAGTCATTGGAGGCTCACGCAAAATGCCATCTCCACGCCTGCCCTCCCCACTAATCTCCCCTGTGCTCACTCTCTCCAAGTCATTCTGGACTCATTGCTGTACCTCAGACCTGGCCAACAAGTCCCTCCCTCAGGCACTTGCATTTACTCTTCCCTCTGCCTGAAATGCTGTCTGTCCCAGGGGACAAGAGGATTAGTCCTTCACACCCTTCAGTTCTTTACTCAAATATCACCTACTGAGTGATATCTTTCCATACCACTCAACTCAAAATTGCAAAGCCTCCTCATTCCCAGAACTTCCTCTCTCTTCCTTGTGTTGTTTCCTTGGCACCATCTGACATCATATAGTTTACTTATTTACTTATATACTGTCTAATTCTGCTAGATTATAAGCTTCCTGATGATAGGGATTTTATTTTTACTGTTTTGTTTATTGCTGAGGTCTATAACCTTGACAAGAACTTAGTAAGTAAAGGAATTTGCTGGGTGGATGCAGAAAGGAATTATATTTTTAAGAGACAGGTGAAGTACTGTATTATTTTAATATTTTTTTGTGCCTTCTCTCAGAGGTAACTTTTTTCCACTTATTTTTAAAACATTTTTTAAATTTAACATTTATAAAAGTGGATAGCAGTTCTGTGTCAGGTTTATCTCCTCTATCCCTCTAAATAAAACACATTCATAGGTTGATAGGATATAGAGGTTTTCAAGTACATTTCAGAATCCAACAAGATTTCTCGCTTATCAAAACTCACTACTGTATCATTGTAGATATGCCTAGCACTATCTACGGTTAATTTTCTCCCCAAACCCATGCTTTAAATTGTTGGGGTAAGAACCCCAACACCCAAAATATAAATGTCTTTCCAACTTATATAGGATTCACTATTGAGAAACAGCTAATTTCAAATTTGGGATTATTTTAAGGGCTAATTTCAAGTATACTTATTTGATAAAAATATTATGCTATTTAAATAGCAACAAATAAAGAAATTCCTAAAATTAAAAAGAATGATCGTTCTTTTTCACATGTTTAGTTGTCTATTGGAGAACTGTATCATCTTTGGTAGATTTTTATAATAACAGCCTCTCATGAATCATGCCTCCTTGTGTCCTTGTCCCACTGCAATGAGGCTATGGATGTCTTGGGGTACTTCATTACACAGCAATAGACAACTGATACAAATATAGCACTTTTTTCCTGCTCTAAATGCTCTAGTTTCTCCTTTATAAATGATTAACCTTTAAGAATGATGAGGAGATGGGGTGGTGAGACAGCGAGGCAGGCAGTGAGCACTCGGTACACTAATTAGTGTGGTTCTTCTCATCCCTCCTCACTTCCCTTCCACCCAGCCCTCTGCTCCTCTTCCTACCCAACCCTCCTCCAACGCATCATTAAAACCGCAGAGGAAAGTGTGTTCCATCAAAGACCTCCCCGACTCTTTTTCCTTTGGACCAAAATACTTACATCTTAAACATAAATCCCAAGATGGAAAGAAAATTCTTATTATTAATACCCGTGTTAAATCATATGCAATCAGTTTCTACTCCTGGTTTCTATCTTATATGCAGATAAACTGTGGCAGCCATTGCTTCTAGCCGGTAAGTAATTGCAGAAAGGAAAGAGATTCAGGTTGAAAGACACAGATTCCAATGAATACTGCATAATTCTGGGTGTAATTCACTGGTCTTTGATAACTCAGTTCAAAGTCACAATCTTTCCTCAGGTTGCAGAACTCCAAATTGGATTAGGACGCATACCCATCTGCTTTTCTCTCATTGTTATAGAATGAGGGAGGAAGGAGAACGTAAATGCGGTCATCTGACGGCTGCACGTGGTTGCGGCACGTTACTTATCTCACGGAAGGTCCAGAGGGAGGAGACACCTTTCATATGTTTCCTCTTTTAACCTTCACTTTTAGCATAGTTCTTTAAGTGAATAATTAAATTCCACTATAAATAAGCACTCCATCCATGTATACTGAATGCCCACAAAATAGGAAACACAATCCATGTGAGAGGAACTTTTTTTTAAAGTGCGTGCTTTTAAAGAATTTATGTGTCCGGTTTATCAGAGTAGCCTACTCTGGCTGCATATACAGAAATCCTTTTGCGTAATGGCCATAGTAACATTTTTATTTTTTACTAAAAGAGTATTTTTTACAAAGTAAGTGAATACAAAAGATGGACATAGTATGCCTAAGTGTGTGTGTGTGTGTGTGTGTATCGCCTACTTAGAGTTTTAGAATTTACACAAAATATCCCACTGATATTACTTCTTAAAATCTTTGTGCCTAATCGAGTTAAGTGTTGTTATTTTTTAAGTGCTTCAAAAGAAAAAAAAACTGAAATTCCAATTGCCTAAGACCATATAGGAAGTAAATTGCTTAGGTTGAACTTGAACCCAAGTCTTGAGTGTAAATCATTCAACATAGACAGACAGGGGCCTTGACTTTGTAGGATGGAATGTAATAGAATTCTATTGGTAATGTCCCAATATTCTTATATTAAGACGAGGCTTGAAAGCAAGCTTTATTATCATGCGGATAATTTATACATGCATTTTGTAATATATGAAGCCAGTTTTCCTACGACAACTATCTCTGCGGCCAGGAAAGATTAGACACGTGTCGCTCTCATTTCCCCCTTTGATTACTGAGTATACAGTTTAGATAAACAAAACTTTTCTATATACGGGTCATTTTATCTGGGCCAGACACATTTCTACCACACTGCTTGACAAATTGCTGGCTGTATACATAGTACATTTGCAATTGATAAATGCAGAGACTGTCATAAATAAAAGGCACTGACGTTGCATCACTGTTATTTTCACGTCAACCAAGTCCACTGCCATGACGGTGCTCCCAAAGCCTCAGAGGGCTGGGAAGTTTCTGTTGCTGTTTTTGTCAGTTTGCATATTTTACTTCCTTTAACTATATTACAAAAGAATTGTCTCTGGAATATGAGAAAGGATCCACAGAAAAAAATCAGGTTCAGTTTTATTCATAGGCTTGAATTCTATCCTTTACTTTTTACCAGGAAGCCCTCCATCCTCCAAATTTTCTCCTTTTATGTCTGTTTGAGTCCCAGAAGTCCTTCAAATGCAGCAAGTCAGCCATTTGATCAGCCTCTAAAAAAATGCAAATGTTCTTTGCAGACAGCACACATTTACACACTTTTAGTCATGGAAATATTGTAAATTAGTTTATGATATATCATTTAAAATGACAGATGACTTATGAGTAGAACCTTATTTTAGGCCTGATTTTCCCAATAGGGTTAGAATTTTCCATAGACTATGTTTTTAAATTAAACTACATTCCTAACTTCACTTTAATACTATGTTACACTTTATTTATGGTATTGCCAGCAATGTCTAGTACATGATATGTAATTAAAAGCTATTTGTTAAGAAAAACAGCTGGCAATTTTGGGTTAAGAACAGATAGAGACGGAAACATTTATAGTGTACAGAATTGTTTTGTTTGCATATTCAGTGGCTTAGTAGGAAGAGCAAAGACTTTGGAAACAACAAAAGCTAGCATATTCACTTGCCCAACGTAAAGCCAAGAAGTTAGTTTCCCATCCACTTAGAAACATAACAGCAGTGGGAGCCAGAGTAGGGTCAGGAAGAAGAGAAATGACGCAGAGCTGGGATGAGAGACCTGAAGATCGACCAGGATTTGCTATTTTTTCAGGACAGGTTCAGGAGCAAGAGTAAATATGATGAGTCATGGAACACAAATCTAATCTTATTTTCCAGCAAGTGGCCATATTCGCAAGACTGTGTGCTTTGCAATAAATTACTGCCCTACTAGGAACAATCGCTTTTTCTTTAAGACTGTAATTCTCCCATTAGCCAGGCACAAATGGACGTTTTCAATAATGTTGAATATAAATTTGTTTTACAACCCAAAATGTTTACATTTCCAGTGTTTTTCCTTTGATTACTTTGTCCTCATGTTTTTTACAACATGGTTAACTTTTTTTGATAGTTTATTTCCAAATTCTTTTACCCACATATAGGTGTCAGCCTAGAGGGAGATTTACAATGAAGCCAATAACGTTTCAGCCTCAAGACTGAGCAACCCCAAAACCCTGGGGGTGGCACTAACAAAGTTTCACATGGCATATGTTTTTATAAAATTTGAAAAGGTAACTTTTTTAAAAAACTGCAATTGATTAAGATGGCCATATCCTCCTGCATTGCCTACCCTCCATGACATTTCCCTCGTGTCAGATGGTCCCATTCCATAGCATTCCGATTCTCAGAAGAACATGCCAAGGAGAGGAAAGAGAAGCTTTGAAAATGTTCTGAGCCAGAAGCTAATCTGTGGACAAATATAATAATCAGCTGTATATAAGCAAAGAATTTGCTTCTCTCTGATGACTAGTGAAAATGATAATTCTCCTCAGTAAACATAATTTTTAATATTTTTGATGGAAATCACGCAACAGAGAATGTTTTAAAATCCCTGTATTTTGGAGGCACACACTGTAGAATACTACAAGTATAAATTCCAATCAATTATGCAAAAGAAAAGACCCAATTGTCTATTTTCTCCATAGAGAGTTTTTAAAAATTTGTCGTCATATTAAGAAGGAATCAAAGTATTATTGTCATTTCTTTCCACATTGTAAATAAATATTCATTTTATGCATAATTTCGATTTATCATTTTTCTATTATTTTTCTTACATTGCATAAAACTTGATTTTCTCTAGTTTCAGCCCTTTATTTCTAAGATTATGATTTTTATTTTCCTTTTCCTTCTTACTGGAAACTGCCAATACTTTCCTTACACGCTTCCCACAATCTTGTTCAGCTGGACTCCAAGTTATTGATTATTTTTCATTCAATAATGGGATGTTGCTATTTCTGCTTCTTCATACATCTTTCCCCTCACATGTTGAGCATGTTTATATTATTTAAACATGCTGTGTATGATCAGCATCTTTGTAGCAATCTATTTCTTCTGGGTTTTTAATGATTGCTTTAGTGTTGTTATTTCCAGGACCTGATTTATTATACATGCTTTGTCTTTGGAAATAACTTTCCTAGATTTCCTTTAGAAGCTTTAACTTTGTCACTCTGCTGCATTCTTTAGCACACTTTATAGATTTTCTCTTCTCCAGAGAACTTCTTTTCCATCTAATCTTTCAATATTAGCTGAGACCATATGTTTTTGCCTTCCCTGCCCAGATGATCTTAAGGCTGCATTCTTCTAACTCCTTACCACTGAAAGCTAATCCATCAATACAAACTGCTTGGATCATGTATGAACCACTCATATTTAGTTATCTTTACCCTGATCAGTTGTTTCTAAGCTTTTGGGGATGGAATCACAAATGTTTTTGAAAATCAGATGAAAGCTATGGGCTATCTCTCTAGAATAATATTTCATACACCAAACATTTTGCATATAATCTCAAGGGTATGGACCCCATGTTAAGAACCCCTGTTCTAGACACAGAGTCTCAAACTATATCCTGACCATTTTCTCTGCTTCCCAGAAAGCATAAAAAAAATCATCTCCCAGTTGATGATGTGTGTTTAGTTTTATCCCTTTACTTTCACATATTTTCTCATTTTTCTCTTTGTGTATGTATAGAAAAATTGAAAACATTTTTAATTGAGATATAATTGACATATAATATGGATAAAGAAGATTTGGTATATATAAATACATAATGGAATATTATTCAGTCATGATAAAGAAGGAAATCCTGCCATTTGCAACAACATACATGAACCCTAAGGGTATTATGCTGACTGAGACAAGCTAGAGAGATAATTTGAAAATATCTACATTGAACAATTTTAAAGTCTCCCATAAGAGAGACCAGATTCTGTAGACTCTATTGGTAGAAGATTCCTATCAGAAATGTACAAGTAAAACAAAAATACTAGTTTTTTCTGTAAGTTTACTTTAATGTTTATTTCATTTAGCCTATGGTGTTAGCATCATCTCTCTTTATAATGTACACCAAAAACACACCTTGCCCCAGCCCTTTCTCTATATATACAATATTATGATATTTCCCTTCCATTTCTTTCTTAGATATTTGTAACTTATTTAATCGAGCCTTCCTTTGGTTTTCCTGATGTATTGTTTACATATTTTAACTAAGCTTTTTCTTCCTGTTCTGTAATTACAATGCGATAAAGTCAACATTCAGTATAATTGGGCTCAGCCTGCATATAACTCTCTCTTTTTTATCTTTGCCCTCCACTTCTTATATGTTTGACAAGAATTTTCTTATGAAAGGGTATGCATTCTCTGGATACCATTAGTGACTGTGTAGGCAGCCTTGTCTCATTTCCTCTGCTACCCATTGGTTTATAATATCCTCACTGATTTCAACAACCTTTGTACCATATCTTTGCATGGCCTTGAAGAGAAAACAAATTTTATTTCTGGTTTGGCTAATTTATCGCACTAAGCATAATAAAAATATGGCCCATCTTGATCCTTTGGCCTATTTAATGATTTGTTGTTAATACTGAGTGAGATTTCTGGAATGCTTGCACATTGCTAATGCGTATTTCTGGGCTTATACTATAAATCTTCTCAACCATATTTGCCAGGTGCTATGCTAAGTGTGCTACACACCTTATTTTATTTAACCTTTATAATAACCGTAGCTACTTACCCCACTATACAGATGAAAAACTAAGGATAAGAGAGAACAATGCATAGTAACTCAGGAATTGAACCCAACATCTTTACTCTAGAACCCCACTTTGACAAATACTCTCTAACTTAAAAATTTTGCATCAACTTTTACCTTTTCCATCTAACTTTTTCATTGGCCCTCTCTATTCCAGCCTGGATTTCTCTAAGCCCTCTGCCCTATTTTTTAATATATTCTTAATGGAGTCTTTCTCAAAGGGGTAAAAAAGACCCTGAGTACACTACAGGTGCTTTTGATGCCCTCTTCAAGAAGATCCTGGGAAAGATATCAATAGAAAGAAGATAACAAAAAGACAACTTCTTCCTTTCTATCCATTCACTTTTCATTACTGACTATAGCAGCAGATTAAAATAAAACAAGCCAGAACATATAGAGAGTTAAATTTCTTGAATGAGGGCCGGCTCCGTGGCTTGGCGGTTAAGTGCGCGCGCTCTGATGCCGGCGGCCCGGGTTCGGATCCCAGGCACGCCCCAAGGCACCACTTCTCCATCCAACGCAAGGCCGAGTCCCACGTACAGCAACTAGAAGGATGTGAACCTATGACATACAACTATCTACTGGGGCTTTGGGGGGAAAAAATGAATAAATAAAATCCTTAAAAAAAAAAAAAAAAAAATTTCTTGAATGAGAATTTTTGATTAAGAAAATCTATCCTGGATACTGTTACCTTTAAATGATTCAATTTTACTCCTATGGAAATAAGATTTCAACATCTAAATTTCAAATGATTTAATCAATTTAAAATTATTGAACATGCAGTTTGAACATCCCATCAACTATATTAAACACTTGTCTAATATTATGCTTTTATGATTTGATGTTAACCTCCAAAAAAGGGATGATAAAAGTTATGCTATTTTTATTTCATTATTTCCTAAATGGGATTCTGATGCGTAAACTTTCAAGAGATAATTCATTCTTGAAGCAAGTGAAATCCAGTCCTCGAATGTGACAATCAGAAAATTAATGTGAATTTCCAAATTCGCCTTATTTTTGTGGTCTATAGATAGCACCTGTAAATACCATGTGTGTACAGATGAACTCCAGACATATGACACTGAGTCTGATACCCACATGGTTCTCTTCCTTATTTTCTTGTCTCATGCATGACAGCTAGAACCCTGTCTATTTTGCTTTCCTCTGCATTCTCAGAAAATGGGAAAGTCCTTAATATACAACAGGTGTGCAGCAAAAATTCATTGAACAGAAGAGAAAACCCTGCTTTCTGAGTTCACAATCTAGTAGAAAGCAAGTAGGTGATTACCAAATGTTTATATAAATTCTAAGCAGCCTTCTTCCTGGTTCCTGCATTACTTTAAGGCATACAGTGAATATTATTCATTATGCCTTTCTAATTGTGGTATCTTTGCAGTTATATAGATCATATTAGTAATTGAAATTGAAAAGAGGCAAATAATTACATATTTTGTAAAGGAGTAGAGGTATTTTTTCCCTTAAAAACCTTATTAGAGGAGTTTTTCATTATAAAAACTGTTGCATTAATGGTCATAATGTAAATTGACACAACTTTTTTCTGAAGCAGTCTCTAAATGTATATAATGAGTCTTAAAATGCTTAAATTTTAATAAATTCCACTTCTGGAAATTTAACTTGAGGAACTATCACAAAATATTTGGATGATTCAGTCTGCGCTGTCTACTAGAGAATTATCTGTGATATCAAACAATTGAGAATAACCTAAATATGCAAAAGTTTAAATAAACTATTCCACATTGTTAAGAATACCATTCACATGCATGTATGTATATCAAAAAGAAACTGATATGCAGCCAAAATTTCAGCAATACTTTTCCTTGGGTGGTGAGGCTGCAGGTTCCTTTAATAATTCATGTATTTTTTAGTTTTCTTTATATTCTTGATTTTCTATCATAATATATATTTCTTTTCAAATAAGGGGGAAAAAGCCCTTCACTCAATTAAGTCTCATGTTCACTATTTCCCTGTTGATACCCTCGCCGTCTCTTAATGACTGCTTCCCCCAATAAGCTCACACATGTGGTTCTAATCCACTCTATGGCTCTGGTGACCAACCTAAGCAGATATAACATATGTATTGGGTTTGTTTCACATTTACGTAAGACATTAACATTCTTCCATGCAAGAGTTGCACTAATGAGGCGAAGGGGCTGATATCCCAAGAGGACAAACATGAAGTAATAATGACTCATCTAAAACAAGGATGTAATGTACAGCATGGTGACTATAGTTAATAATTTGTTATTAGTGCTATCGAGTTGACTCCCATCCCTAGCCACTTTGTGTACAGCAGAGGGGAACTGGTCTTTTAGTACCATTCTCTTACCTTCCTGCGCTATACCAGACAATGTACTGCTGCTATTCGTAATTCATTATACTATATTGCACATTTGAAAGTTGCTAAAAGAGTGGAGCTTAATAGTCCTCATTACAAGAAAAAAATTTTTTGTAACTATGTATGGTAATGAATGCTAACTAGACTTATTGTGATGATCATTTTGCAATATACACAAATATCAAATCACTATATTGTGCACCTAAAAATAATATAATGTTATATGTCAATTATACCTCAATTTAAACAAAAACAGTAGTGCTGCAGCTATCATCTCAGCTCATTCAACAGTCCAACAATTCCACAGATGCCTTGGAGGTGGCCCATGGAAGACCCAGAAGCATCTGTGAGCAAAAAAAATGGCACTGAAACACTAATCTTCTTTTATGTAATAAGCTTATGCCCACTATGATAAATAAATAAAGATGAGAAAGAGAGAGAGAGAGAGAGAGAGATAACTAGATAGAAAGATCCAGTTATCTAGTTTACCATCATTTCATTACACTTGCCTAGCTAAACGCCCATCTCTTTTTCTCTTTTGCTTCTTAAACTCGATGCTGAGCCATGTTGAGTTTGGTTTGGGAACCCATTTTTAACAGTCACGCCATTTGTCTTTTCTACCAATAATTCTCAAAGTAAACATGGTAACATGAAATTATGAAATGGCACTGATACCAAATATTTTTTAAGAACAAGGGACAAGGACAAAGAGCTTCATTTCTTTCTTTGCAAATCAGTGATTTTCAGATTGGTTAAGTGAGAACCAGGAACTTTAAACTGTGTGCAGTAATAGCACAGGATTAACAAGGCTATGCCCCAACAGTTCCATTTTACTGAATAAGAATCAAATTATAATCTACTTACCCATGATCAACTTTTCCCATTATTTTTTCCTCAGCTAAAACAATCACCAGGATTCGCCGGCCCTCTGCACTCCTCACTCTTGAAAACAGCAAAGCTTTTCGGTTGTTTCTGAGTTGCTCTGCTTTTCACAGGAAAGCTTCCCAATTATAAGGCAGGCTATCATCTGTAGAGACCCCGGTAAAATAGTTTTTAACACTAGAAAATCTAGGAATCTTTTGAATGCTTACTCAGAAGCCAGGAGAGCCCTTGAAGAGGGCTTCCTCAATTGACATAATTTTGGTAGTAGAAATGATAATATATTATGTCAAGGAAATCTTATTTCATGTGATTTTCTCTAGTTGATTCTAAGGTGTCATAACTGCATATGTTTTGCACCTTGTATTTTATCGTACTCTTACATCTCCTGAAGAGTCCTGTAGTTCCAATAACACAAGATGTATCAGAACGTCCCTAGTGACAAACTGAGCCTTCTGTTCTATTCTGAGGCATTGCAATGGGAAAGAAGCTGGTCCGAAACAGGAGACTGGCATGAGAGCGTTAGTGTTTTATTAATTATTTTTTTTTTTGTGAGGAAGATCAGCCCTGAGCTAACATCCATGCCAATCCTCCTCTTTTTGCTGAGGAAGACCAGCCCTGAGCTAACATCCGTGCCCATCCTCCTCCACTTTATGTGGGATGCTGCCACAGCATGGCCTGACAAGCGGTAGGTTGGTGCGCACCCGGATCCTAACCCGGGACACCAGCAGCGGAGCGCGCGCAATTAACTGCTAGCCACGGGCCGGCCCCAGAGCATTAGTATTTTATGTCGAGTGACGTAAGTTGTTAAGAAAGAAACAGAAGAATAGATGGGATACAATTTTGTTTTGTTGGCACCAAATGAAATCTTTTCCAGTTCTAGGACAAGACAGAAAATTGCAGTGGGTAATGAAGACCCTGCGACGTCCTATCATGCAAATATGCTACTATCACACAACGGCATAGACCTGTAAAAGAATGAAATATGGTCATTATGATTTCTACCTTGAGACTCCTATGAATGAAGAAAGGCAGATCCCAGATATCTGTCACCCACTTTTAAACTCTCTAATACAACTTGAGGAAAGATAGATAGCAGATATTTTACCAGAGATAAGGAAAAATGATGGGATTATAGATTCAGAGCAAATTTTTAAGCACTCTGAATGCTCTTTATGGGCCTCATATGGGCCATAGACATAGTGAGTCTATGTTTCAATGAAGCATTTGACAGAGTCACATGATACTCTTGTGAGCAGAATGGCAAAAAGTTTGGTAGAGTTTCCAAGGGTTTAGTAAGAGTGCGCTGAGATATTGATTAATGCTTGATGTCCATGTGGAGATTAGCTTACTGGGAATGTGCCACAGAACTTTGCTTGGACTTTTTCTGATTAGATTTCTAATCAACAGCTTGAATGAAGGCACAGGCTGTACAAGCAAAATTAAATTTACTAGGAAAAATATAAAGCATTATATTAGATTAGAGAATCAACTACACAAATATGGAAACTAGCAGGCTGATGGCTTGATAATACCTCAAATTGAAAAAAAATAATCTTTGGGATTTAACTGAAAAAGATCAGAATTAGCCAATAACTTGACACGGTTGCTATTAAAGCTTTTATAATCTGAGGCTTCATCAATAGGCATTAACTATTTAGGTCAAGGACATACTAGCATCACTTTGCCATCCTCACACTCTATTTGTGTTTCTTTATTTGGTTTTACATGCTTTTTTTTTTTTTTTTTTTGAAGAAGCTTGGCCATGAGCTAATATCCGTTGCCAATTTTCCTCTTTTTGCTGAGACAGATTGGCCCTGAGCTAACATCTGTGCCCATCTTCCTCTATTTTGTATATGGGATGCCTCCACAGCATGGTTTGACGAGCAGTGTGTCGGTCTGCACCTGGGATCCGAACCCACGAACCCCGGGCCACCGAGGCAGACTGTGCGAATTTATCCACTATGCCACCAGGCCGGCCCCCTGTATGTAATTTTTTTTTTTTTTTTGTGAGGAGATCAGCCCTGTGCTAACATCCGCCAATCCTCCTCTTTTTTTGCCGAGGAAGACGGCCCTGGGCTAACATCTGTGCCCATCTTCCTCCACTTTATATGGGACGCCGCCACAGCATGGCTTGCCAAGCAGTGCGTCGGTGTGCGCCCGGGATCCGAACCAGCGAACCCCGGGCCGCCGCAGCGGAGCGCGCGCACCCAACCGCTTGCGCCACCGGGCCGGCCCCTGTATGTAATTTTTAAGAAAGACTTTGATTTAAAAAAAAATTGCTTGTCCAAAACTACAATGACAAAAAGTAATTGTAAACCTTATAGTAAGAAAAATGGTTAAAAGAGGTTGGAAAGTTTATCTTGGACAAGAAATGATTGGGAGGTAGTGGCAGTGATTCATTTTATTTAAATATTTTTAAAGGTATTGGTAAGAAGGAAATAGGCACTGTTTGATACAATAATGGATAACCAGATTTAAGGAGTAAAAATTACAAGAAGTCACATTTTGACCTAATAAAAATATTTTTTAAAATTTTAATCATAAAGATGGGGTGAGCTCTACTCCTGAGAAAATCATATATATACATATATATATATATATGTATATATATATGTGTGTATATATATATATGTATATATATAAAGAGAGAGAGAGTTATTAACTCTAAGGAATAGCATAAAAGTGTTTGAAAATTGAGAATTGGACTGACATTCTACTAATGGTGTATAAATATTTATTTAGCCATCTAACTATATGCTAGCCATTATATTTAAAATACTTTGCATGAAATCATTTCACTGGCCCTAAGTCAGTTCTAATATTGTGGGTTAATTTTCTTTCCTTATTTTTTTCCTATACTATAATATCTAAAACACTTTCCTGGAATTTCAAAATTTGACTTAACATGAAAATCATCAATACCTTGACCTCAAGATTTCAATATTTATTTGTGTTCTGAGGCTGAGCTGTTCAAAAATGTTATGGTCTGAAACACAGAAGAGTTGCTTTCAATGAACATTTCTGCTATTTCTTTTGGGGTTATATGATGTAGTTATCACAGATACCAGTCGTGTGTGCCAAATAACCACACCTGCCTTGGTAATGACATTTAGAGCTCTGACACATTGCAGCTCACTAGTTCTATTTGGAAATCTAAAGCCTGACTTGAAATACCTAAATTTTAATAAAATCTGATAGTTTTGTACCCAGTATAACATAGTATTTTATGAACAACAGGTGTTTCAATAATGCCTCTGCATAAGAAGTCATAATCTCAGACAACACTGTTCTATGTCATCGCTCAAGAAAAGAAATATTGAAACATTAAATTTGGCAATTTTATCCACTGCAAACATTTCATTAAATTGCCCTTTGCTCCTAAGGAAGAATGGCAACCTCTGAAGTATGAGGAGAGGCTAGCTCTTAAAATTCATCAGAAAAATACTAGAAAGGGAGCATAGTTGTTGTGTTTTACAATGTGCTCTATTAAATAAAATGACTATAAGAATTGCATTGATTTACTATTTATTACCAAAAACAGTGAGAGTTGTCATCATTTGTGTGTTTTACAATTCCTGAGAATTGCCTCTGTTACAGAATTCTTTGGTACTGAAGAAGCAACAGAGAGAATTAAAGCCTTTGAATGTGTTTTATAATTTTGCATGGTGACAGATGGTGACTAGACTTATCGTGGTGATCATTTTGTAATGTATATAAATATCAAATCACTATGATGTACACTTGAAACTAATAGGATATTGTATGTCAATTATACTTCAATTAAAAAATAAATAAGTAAATAAACAGATTTCTTTGAACAACAAAAATTTTTTAATCTAATATTTTCTTAATCAGTTTAAGATTTGGAAGCCAATAAGGTCCAAATCTTAGAACTTTGCTACTTCCTATTTAATAGGTCTACTTTATCTTTCTGAATCTGAATTTCCTCAGTTGGGAAACGGTGGATGGTTATAAGCATTAGACTAAATATTTGTTGAATCTAAATGTGACTAATGCTCCATAAATGCCTGATAGTGGGGCTGTTGTCTGTAGAAATATGGTAATTGCATAACATGGTGAGAAGGATATTTTCCTACTTACAGGTAATGATTATTTTGTATCAGTAATTCCCTTTTGTGACCTTCCTTGCTATTTCAACCTCTTCTAGAGAGGTTACATTAGAATAAATGAAGGAGAAATAAAAGTAAAAATCATTCAGTCATTCAAAGTTGATTTTGGAAATTCCTAGCAGAAAAAATAGGCTGAGTGAAATATCTTTTGCATGCCAAACTCAAAGTTTATGCCATAAAGCAGGAGTCAACAAACTACATCCTGCAGACCAAATTCAGGCCACCACCTATTTCGTAAATAGAGTGTTATGGGAACACAGCCATATTCATTCATTTACGTATTGTGTATGGTTACTCTCATGATACAGAGGCAGAGCTGAGTAGTTGTGACAGAAGCTTTATATCCTGAAAAAACTAAAATATTTACTATTTGGCCCTTTGTAGAAAAAGTTTGTCAACCTCTGTCACAAACCACAGATCAGGTAAGAAATAATAATTGGATAAGAGCCCAGTTTGCTGTCCTTCCTCTTTCATTCCACCTCCCCACTTGTTCCTAAACTAGGGAGAGATGAGGGATCATGAAAGTCAAGATTTACAGAAGACGGTTAAAACCCCAGATGAATTTTGGGGAATATAAGGAAAGAGGATATTTGTGCCAGGCTCCTATCTGGAACATGAGAAGCCAGAGGTCTCCTAGAAGTTCCCCACAGCAGCACAACTACATCCCCAGGCTTCAGTGGGGGTAGAGATGATACGTGGAGCCAGGAGTAGAGACATCTCAAAGTCTCTCAGAGCAGAGTGGCAAGAGAGAGCAGTCAACAAGACACCAGTAGGAACCATGGGCATTTAAGGAAATGTCAGTGTGCAATAATTCCGTCCTTCAAGGAAGATAGAACAAGGGCATGAAATCTCCGAGAAGTTCATAACATTCTTGATATCTAGGTACTGCACATCAGGTGACATTGAGTTGTTCCTAAAAACAACATTCTTTACCAGAGAAAAAATATGATGGAGTGGCTGAAAATGTATCTCTTGCATTAGTATATATGTAGTAAAAAAGATTTTTCTTTATCATTATTATGAACCCACTGAAATTTGGGGGTTTGCTAGAGCAGCTAGCATTACTCTAAATACACAGTTTTTAGAATATGGGTAGATAATGATACAAGGTAGACAGTCAAAAAGATCTAAATGTAAGGAATGATGACTCGCTAGATGTTCAGAAGAGAGAGGTCACTATGGCTGAGACAATCATCGCAGCCTTGGAGAAGGTAGGAAGTGAACTGAGCCTTAAGTGGAGAGAAGAGTCAGAAGTTTTCCAAGTGGGGCATAGCATAAGCCAAGGGAAGGAGGGAGGGTATGCAAAAAATAAAAATAAACCAAATAGTAGATACAAATGGTTCAGATAGGGCAATTGTGGTTTAAAAAGGTTGCAAGTTAATTAAAAATCATATTGTGAACAAACTTGAATATAAGTGTAGATTTTATCCTACAAGCATGTAAGAGCCACAGAGGGGTTTTTCAGCTGGAGTTACAGGCAGCAAGTAATTTGATTACGTTGAGTAGAGGCAGGAAAAAAATAAGGGAACTGAATAGTTTAAAAATAACACTAAATAATAAAACTATTAGAGTAGTCCTGGCATGAGGTGATGAGCAAATCTAAAAGACCCTGGTGCTGATGATTAAACTTTACTCATTGTTGTACTCTCAGCATCTAGCACCATGCTTAACAGGCAGAAGCTCCCCAATAAATAGTTATGTTACGAACAGATGAGGGCTATGTGACCAGAAGAGGCCATATGTAAGATACAATTTGAAAAAAAAAATAGGTGATAGGATTTGGATACTGACAGATTACAGAGAGAAAGAGTCTTAGAGGACTCCAAGACTAATTCTGGCCAACCAAGATAGGCAAGTCTGCAGAGGGACCTGTTTTGTGGGCAAAAGGTAAACAGTTGTATCAATTGTAATATACAAAGCAATTTCTGGTATAAATTTTATCACTGAATATCAAAATTTTTAAATTTATTATCGTTTCAGTGCTCCAATGAGTTAGAGAATCAACCCTAAATATTACAATTGTAATAACTTTTTGTTTTTAAATACCTTGATTTGCTCAAAATGGAAGCCATCGACTAATTTTATCCATACTGAAAGATAAGCTTAGTAAAACAAACACACAGGTAAAATAATGTCATTAAGAGTACAGTCTAGCACGCTCCAACTCTAGAGGTCAGCAGTGTCCACTTTTTAAACTAATTTAGTAAGAAAATAGAGTAACACAAATCTCTTCTTGGAGACATCTAGAATAGAATTAAAAAAACATTTTTATTGAAGGCTTTTCCAAATTCCACCAATGGTTAACAGTAAACCATTGTTAACTGTTAGATTATAAATTTGTTCATTTGAGATATACTGTATCTCTACTTAATTTTGAGTGGAACCAACATAATTGTAAGTACCAGAATTGAGTCTGGGATTAAAAGAGCGGTTCCTACATCCTATATGACGAGGACTTAGGAAGAAGCAATTGCTCGTCAACAGAGAACCTGGTTTACGACGCACCGCTTCTCCGGCCATGCTGGGGCCGGGTCCCGTGTACAGCAACTAGAAGGATGTGCAGCTATGACGTGCAACTATCTACTGGGGCTTTGGGGGAAAAAAATAAATAAATAAAATTAAAAAAAAAAGAAAAAATATATTGTAGTTTGGAATATTTCATTAGGCTGCCTAAAAGTTACGGAAGGAAAATACCTCACGTAACTGTTACTTTGCGCAGTTCCTTGCTTAGAGTCCGTATCAGTCTCACTATACGTGTAAAGAGCAGGCTGCATTCATTCAGTTTAATTCAGCACACATTTGTTGACTACTTACTATTGTTCTCTTTCCCCGTGGTAATGGATGTCATTTTTATCTTCAGAAGTTATGTGTCTTAATTTAAAAGTTGCATTCATATTATCTTAAGACATATTTGTGCTCATAATAATGTTCGAATACTAAGTTATGTATATAGGGAAGATGAAAATCAATAGATTTTGCCTAAGTAGATGATCTTATCACCAAATTAATTATTTAATTAGTTAGCTTATGCCTTTTTTCCCCTCATTGGAGATTTCAAGCTATTGTAGAAATTGGAAAAATGAAAAATTGTGTGAGTGCTTGCTTGTGTCTCCATGGCTTAACTATTAGTGGAGGGGATTAAGGTTCATTTGATATGCTGAGTCTCTGAGAAAAAGAGCCAATGTATTTCATATACTTTATTCACTCAATCTGTATGATTTTTATATAAATTTTAGTAGCTTCAAGTTTTATGATTTTTTTTCCCCAGTGAAATTCCTTGAATTCCCCAGAGAAGCTGCAAAGGTAACAATGCAAAATATTAATGAAGATATAGCCTCTTCTGCTGATACTTAATTCATGAGGTTTCATGATTACTGAATTTATAAACCGAAGAACTGATTACACATGCACTATTCAAAGGCTAGCTTCAGATTTTCAAGTATTCTCAGTGAGATGTCTCAGTTAATATACTCCCCTGTGTATTTATTTACTGCTTGGTTTTGATCCCTTATCTTTACTTTTTTTCTCCTACATTTCAATTCCCTTAAAGTCAGCATCAGATGATTTGCAGCAACGAAGTCAAAAGGATTCACAAAAAGCAAGATCTCTGTAACCTCCTTCTGTAACATGTTGTGAAGAATTGGCTGGAAGTGAAGAGTACCTCAGTCCAGTATCTTCTGTCACATTAAGTGGACTTTACTGTTTTACTCTTAGATCACCAAGTAATGATGGTAAACATAACAGACCTATTTAAAAATTCATACTTTGAAATGTAGAACCTTAGATCAGTAGAGCTAAAATTCTCTTGAAGATTTCCCCAATCCATCCTTGCTCTCCCCAACCTGATTTATTGTTGAGCCAAGTGAAACCTCAGATGGTTAACAATTTGCACATCTGCCCATAAGATTGTATTTCTACTAGTAGGACTAGAGACTCTTGTGATCTTGTCCTCTTTAGAAATGCAAATTCCCCAAACACTTTTTGTCAGCACCAGATATTTAGAACACATCATAAGCCTTGCATTATTATTAGTAACTTATCAATAATCCATATTGATTATGCACAGTGGTGTTTCAGATGCTCTACTGGGCACTTGGGACACAGTCATTTCCCTGAAGGACCTCATGGTCTGATAGAGGCACAAACATGTGCATCCAAACAAGTATAAATAACAAGGTTTATAATCAGTTCTATGTGATGTGGAAAGAAAAGCCTCACAGGTGTGACACTGGTAAATTGAAAGATAATTAGTAATTGTGTGGCCAAGAGAGTAAAGAAGGGCATTCCACACAAAAGGAATAGCATACACCAAGTCACAAAAACATCTCTGTGTGGCCTTGTATCCCCAACTAGATTATAAATATATTGCGAACAAAGATTGTGCATGGTGTGTTTTGAAAATTACCACACCCTCATCCTCTTGCTCCCTAACTCAGTAAATAAGTGAGAACTGATTGAATCTTGACCAGCAAATAAGTTGCTATTATTCATTCCTTTTGAGCTCCATACATCTAAGGCTTTCTTCCAAGTGTATGTGATATATTCTCTTTATGCCTCTATTCATGACTAAAATGTTTTTATTTTTAGGCATATAAATAATTTCTTCTAATATTTTCCTCTCTTACAAAAAAATTGTTTTATGCAAAAGTAAGCAATTTCCCCAAATTAAGCATCTGCCAAGTTATTTTTCACATTCAGAGCTCATGGAAGATTTAGGCAATTCAGTGTAAAGTTTAACATTTTAATGAATACAATGAAAGTTAATAATAAGCATAAAAAGGAGCTGCCTATTGAAAAATTTACTGGATGCATCACTTTTCATTTTCTGTTGAGCTCTGAAATTACATTGCCAAAGTTTTTATTGGTTTATTTAAGTTATTCATATTCTCCTGAGTTTAATTTTGAATTAAAGCCAAAGAGTGGTTTAATTATCAAATAGCCTCTGACTCCTGCGGGTATTCCCACATTTCTTCGTCTACCCGACTCAAATCTAAAAATGAAAAATCTACAAAAATGATAACATTAAATTCTATAGCAACATTAATATATTTTTGAATGATATACAGAATGCTCTGCATACATTATATTGATTTTTATTTTAAAAATTAAAATTATACTATTACAGGAGAATGGTTTAACAAGTTAAGAGTAGGTGAAGGAGATTAAGAAGTACAAACTTCCAGTTACAAAATAAATAAGTCATGAGGATGCAATGTACAGCATAGGGAATATAGTTAACAATATTGTAATAACTTTATATGGTGACAGATGGTAACGAGACTCATCGTGGTGATCATATTGTAACATGTATAAATATCGAATCACTATGATGTACACCCGAAATGAATAGGATATTGTATGTCAATTATACTTCAATAAAAAAAGAAATAAAAAATCAGGATGACTAAAATATCATTCTTTAGTACAGTAAGGGTTCTACTTTATTCCTTTTTAATGGATATTCACAGAGTATAAATGCTGTAAAAGAAGGCAATTTGGAGAATAGGAACTTAATAGTAGATCTCAGAATACACACTGATTACTTGAATATTAAATTATCCCTTCCAATGTTTAAATAAGTTATGGTACATCCATCTAATGGGCGATTATGCAGCTGCTAAATAGTATCCAAATAATTTTGGCTGTCCTCCAAAATATCCTAAATCGGGCCAGTTCTCTCCACCTCCACCACTGCTACCCGCCTCTCTGTTGTTTCGTGCTCTTAATGAACTAATTCCAGAGCCTCAGGAGTTGTCTCTCTGCTTCCATTCTTGCTCATCAACCAGTCCTTTCTCTACAAAGCTGCCAAAGTGAATTTTAAAACACAGATCAAATTATATCACTCAATTGCTTATATCTCTCTAGTGGCTTCCAATTCCCTTTAGAATTAAATCTAAACCTGGTCCTGAATCCCTCCACAATCTGTGCCGTGCCTACCATCTCACCCCATTTCCTGTCCCTCCTACATCTGAGCCACATCAGATCTTTTCTGATACAAAACTTATTTCCACCTTCCCACTTTATGTTCCACCTTCCTAGATTACTTGTCTCCAAGATCAATACCCAGCTAAGTGTTACTCAAGTTCAGCTGAAATATCTTCTTCAGAGGAGCCTCCTGACTATTAAATCTCACGTTGTCCCCCTTCTTCAAGTCTCTACCACATCACAATAAATTATTATTATAATAATTGTTTAATTTAATAATATATATCACTCTCTGGAAAGGAGGATAAATAACATTGTGTAGACAGAGGGTTTCATTACACGTGGAACTTTGAGGAGGAGTTTCTAAGTATTGTTTAAATTTTATCTCCAGCAAACAAATACTGTCAGAAAAGCAAAGAAGGTTGGCAAGAGAAGGCGATTGTGGGTAAAAAGGGGAGATAAGTAAACCTAGTAGACTTTTTCAGCCACATTTTCACAAGCTGCCATAATGGAGTTCACTCGGGTTGCCTGGACAATAAGCCAACCGGGACCGCCCCCCTCGTACTTCACCAGTTGGAGGGACTCACCCCAAATTCAATTTCCCACAGACGAGTGGTTTCTTTGCTCTGGCAGTGGGGGCTACTCATTTCCACAGATCCCAAGATCTTTAGGTATTGGGCATCTGAAAACCCTATGTTGTCTAGCAATCAAGAATGTCTTTGTTCTTCAACATTCTTGGTTGCTCTTAAGGCTTCCTTCATAAATAGGGAAGGCAGCAAAAGAGCAGGGGTCTCTTCTCCCAGGCTGCCTCTCCATGGAAAGTAAGGATGATCAGGGTACTTATGCCATCTCCTGACCTTTGACTTGTGCATTCTCCCAGGAGTCTATTCTTTAACTCATGCTGTGCAATGTCATAGTACTTGTCCCAAGTCTGATCCCTGACACAATCCATCAATTAGCTATAACTATGTGATCTATGGTACATGATAAATTAATTACACACTTCTAAAACATTGCTTAGGTATTGAGTTTCTAGTACTTTCAATATCATATGAATATTTCTTAAGCTATGAAATTAAAAGGAAACACATTTTTCCAGAAAATATACTACATTTTAAAAGATCTTTATATTCCCTTTTTTCCCCCTGGCATGGCCTGGCCTCTGTCTTTGCCTTTTTTTTGTTGTTGTTATTTTTATGTCTTTGAATATTAGTAATGACCTTCCAGAACAGTTCTCAAGCAGAAGATTATTTCAGATTTAGTCATGACCAAGTCCTTTCCTGTGTTATCGTTAATTAGCCTAACTGATAGTTTATTTGTAGAAAGTTCCTAAAATACTCTAAATCCATAGTTCCCATCTAGATGAACCCTTCTTTCTGAGAGCAGTCGCAAAGAGTACAACTCCCTGCTCACTTTGGTTGGGCGGCACAGTGTGAGGAGGAGGGAGATAAGAAAGAACCCTGATATTGATCATGAGTTCTTGAAAGCTACAGATGCTGTGTGGGAACCACTTAGCATATTAAATTGCAGTGGTTTCAGCTCTGAAAAATATGAGGAAAGGATTGAGAATGTATGGTGCCATATTATTTTCCTGTAATGTGCAATAATGAGATAATTGGGGCTGCACTAGGACAAGACTAACGAACTTGAATTTCCCCCTGATTTACCAAAGTAGAATCTGACATCATTTCCTATTCTGCAAAGATTTCATTTATCTCTCATTTAGTTACGTACATAATACTTAGCTTTACTCTTTGCTGTATCTACACTGTGGCTTAATTAGTGCTGAGATGCTGCAAGATACATTGCTTTGTCATAACTCTTAACACAAAACTCATTTTTAGCATCTGTAAATAGCAGAAGATAAATAAGAGATTCAGAAAATAGATATTAAAAAAAACTCAGTTTTTTTTTGTTTTTTTTGTGAGGCGGGCTAGCCCTGAGCTCACATCCGATGCCAATCCTCCCCTTTTATCTTGAGGAAGACTGGCCCTGGGCTAACATCCGTGCCCATCCTCCTCTACTTTATATGGGACGCCGCCACAGCATGGCTTAGCAAGTGGTGCGTCTGTGCATGCCTGGGATCCGAACCGGCGAACCCCAGGCCGCCACAGCGGAGCACGTGCACTTAACCGCTGTGCCACCGGGCCGGCTCCACAAACTCAGTTTTTGTTATAGTGAATCTTACAATGATCATTCCAAGAATATATGGTCCCTACTGATGTCTGAAGTCACTGTTCACCGTGTCTATAGAAACAGATGATGGACCTCTATACCTTTCTTTCCTGCTAGACTGAAAGTTTATTGAGGAAAAGGAACACACTTCATTTCGTTTTATATCCTCTATGCCAAATCCAGTGTTTGGCACATGGTTGATGATCAAAAAGTGCTTGTTGAATGTATTTCTGTAAAATAGTATCCGTAAGTAGGTTTAAAGAATAAGGGTGGTGAGAACTGCATTTGGGCTAAAATCTTGGTCGTGGGTAAACATATACATATTTTGTGATTTTGATGATTTTAGAGTAAAAATCTCTAATTATTAAATCAGATTCTGATTGCTTTATTATTTTCTTTCTAAATAAATACAAGGTGTAGTTTATAATTAATCTAATACTGGACTAAAATATAATTATATTACTTCTTATCTTCCTAAAAAAATACAACTTTAATCTGATTCAATATTAGAATGCATGTTTATGTTTATTTGAATAATTCAAAAATAGATCCTGTGGAGAACAGTTCTAGAGTAGCAGAGTTGTATCTGTTCCTAACAATAAAAGCCTGTGTCTTTCCTCTCCTCTGAACTTTCTTTAGGTGCTGAACTGACACATAATGTCTAAAATGTCTCCCATTTTTTAAAATACTGTTTCTTCAGAGCCTTGAAAATACAATATACAGGAAATAGAGTATAGTTTTAACCACTAATATAAAAGTTTTTCCTACTGCTATCCGCACTGAACACTGAATGAATTTAATAAAAAAAAAAGTGTATTTGATCTGATATCCTCTAGCAAAAAGGCATCCCTCATATCTAAGTTGGCAATTTTTGAGTACTTACTGTTGTTCTTAATAATGACATATTACATATTAAAAGTCAGAGTAAATAAATATATAAATTTTAAATATTTTTTATGCTTAAATAAGATCTAAGACAAAATGGAACAGTAAGCCACACAGTAATGGGTACTGGAAAATAACTCTGAAGATCAAGAGATTTAAATAAAAAGACTTTTTTAATGACCATCCTGTCAATGCCTTACAGTCACTTTAGAAATGATTCATCATATTTAAGATCTGAATTGAACAATAGAGATCACACTCCAATACCTTCACTTTCTAGATAACACCAATGAGGACACACAGTAAGAGTTAATAGCTGGGAGGCTGCATTGCTAATTGGCGGCTCAGTGGGGACCTGTTAAAAACTTGTCTCCTTTCATACTTCCCAAAAGGCAATGTAAAGACCTTTAAAAATCCACTCCTCCATAAAAACAAGGAGAAAACTGGCAAAAAATTTTTCAAAATCAACACTCTCAACACTCTAAAAATCGACCAAGGGATTATGGCAATTAAAAGAGTATTTGTTCAAGAAAAATGGCTGAATCATGGTAACAACAATGAATTTTGTGACATTTTAGCTTGCCATATTTCCATCTCCCCTCATACTAGTACCACAGAAAAATCAAAACCAATCACAATCCTCACAATCACGTAGCCTTGAAAACCAGCAGTCTATCAGCCACTAGAGGAGTAGAAATGGTTTGGAGATCCTCAAACGCCCCCTCCTCAGAGAAGTGCCACTATGTGACCCATTTGGCAGTTTCCTGAAAATCTGTATTCCCAGGCTTTTTCTTTATTTGATCTAAGAGCTCCCTTTGTACAAACATCACTATCACTAGGACATTTGTCATAAAAAATCAGTGACAATTGTTTAACATCACGTGTGATTGAGGCAGTGATTCCAATGGCAGCTAATGAAAGACTGATCAAAACATTTACAAGGAAAAACTGGGGAATGAGGTGTCCATAGGAGGCTTTGAAAAGCTCTGACATATTCCTGGGAATCCAGAAGTCTACATGCATGTGCAGGGCTATATGTATGCCCAGAAAAGATGTAAAACGACCCTAATTTCTTGCCAGTGGCTGACCATGAGGCTCAAGTAGGAAATGAAGCCGGCAGAGCTGTAAACGTCATGCAGGCACTTTGAAGGCGTGCTCCAATGCATAGGGCCACTCAGCAAAGGCTGGGAGAATTATTGTTTCAAATCATTTAAGGAAATCTCTGTCCAGTCGTTACCTGACAACAAAGCTAATCAAGCAGAGACTTCAGTGGTTGCACACAACAAAGAATACAGACTTAACAGAATCAACCTGGGAAAGTCACTAAGTGAACAAATGGCAACAACAGCAACCCCTTTTTGGGAAAAGAGGGGAAATAATGTCTTGAGTTGCCAAATTATAATTTTTAAAAAATTTAAATTATTATAATTTTAAAAATTATGATACATGCCAAGAAATAAGAAAACATTGCCCATACACAGAAAAAAAGCAGTCAATAGAAACTGTCCCTGATGAATTCTAGATACTGAAGGCAAAGACTTCAGCTATTATAAATACATTTAAACAACTAAAGAAAACCATATCTAAAGAATTAAAGGAAAGTGTGAGATTTTGTCTCACTAAAAAAAGAATATCAATAAAGACATAAATTAAAAAAAAAATAGCAACTATGGAGTAGAAAAGAACAATAATTGAAACGAACAATTCGCCAGGGAAGTTCAATGAAATATTGGAAATGATAGAGAAAAGAATTCATGAACTTTAATATCGATCAACTGGGATTATTAAGTCTGAGGAACAGAAAGAGAAAAATATTGAAGTAAAATGAACAGAGGCTCAGAAACCTGTGTGACATCATCAAACATAAGAAAATATGCATAAAAAAGGGGAGTTCCAGAAGTAGAGACAGGAAAAGAAGCAGAAATAATATTTGAAGAAATAATGGCTGCAAAATTTCCAAACTTGATGAAAAACATTAATCTGGGCATCAAAAAAGTTCAAGAAATTCCAAATGAGATCCAAGGGGATCTCAAAGAACTCCACATCTAGACATCATAGTCAAACTACCTAAAATCAAAGACAAAGAGATACTCTTGAAAGCAGCAAGACAGGAGTGACTCATTATGTAAAAGTGATCCTCAGTAAGATTAACAGCTAACTTCTCATCCAGAAACATTGGAGGCCAAAGAGCGATGGGAGGACATATTCAACATGATGCAGGAAAAAGACTCAACCAAGAATTTTTTATCAAGCAAATCTAGATAAACAAAAACTGAGAGAATCCATTGCTAGTAGACCTTCCCTATAAGAAATAATAAAGAGAGTCCTTGAGGCTGAAATGAAAGGGACTTGTATCCAGAATATATAAATACCACTTTTACATATATCTAACACAACTCAACAATAAAAAGATCAACAACCCAATTAAAAAAATAGGCAAAGAATTTGAATAGACCTTTCTCCAAAGAAGATAAATAGACAAAAACCATATAAAAAGATGCTCAATTTCATTAGTTTTCAGGGAAATGCAAATCAAAACCACCATGAGATACCACTTCACTCACACTAAGATTGCTGTAATCACAAAGATGAATAATATGAAGTATTGAGGAGAATGTAGAAAAACTGTAATCCTCATGCATTGATGTTAGGAATGTAAAATAGTTAGTTCCCCAAAAAGTTAAACATAGGGTTACAATATGACCCAGTAGTTACAGTCCTAGATATATACCCAAAAGAATTGAAATCATATGTGCACACAAAAATTTGTAATGGATGTTCACAGCAGCATTATTCATTATAGTCAAAAAGTGGAAACTCATCCAAATGTCTTTCAACTGATAAACAGATAAACACAATGTGGTATACCTATATAATGTAAAAATGAATGAATTATTGATACGTGTTACAACATTGACAAACCTTGAAAACATTATGGTAAGTGAAGGAAGCCAGTCACAAAAGTCTACATATTATATGATTTCATTTATATGAAATGTCCAGAATAGTCAAATCCATAGAGACAAAAGTAGATTAATAGTTACAAGGGGCTGGGATGGACAAGAGAATGGGGAGGGACTGCTAACGGGTGTGAGGTTCTTTTGGGCGGTGATGAAAATGTTCTACCTTGTAAATATACTAAAAAGCATAGAATTGTGCACTTTAAAATGGTGAATTTATGTCATATGAGTTAGATCTCAATAGAGATTTCATTTAATCAAACATACAATGACAATATAAAACTCTCTTGAATTCTAGTCTCATGGTTTTTTCCTTGGCAATAGACTTCTCTTCCAAGAGAAAAATTTTTGGAGGAAGACTATACGTGTTATTAATGTGATGATAATTTCTGTCAGTGATTATTTAAAATGATGGTGTAAGAAAAAAGTGTATTAATTTTTTAGATGTGATGTGATTTCACCAAGTATAGAACTCATACATGTACATTGCTTTGCCAAGGTTTAAGATTAAAGAGGCACCAATTTGAAGCATATATATATACATACAAGTCAAAATGACATGTTATAATTCATGTCAATAGATCAGTAAAAATTGATAAAGTACAGATAATCTATTTAAGATAGAGTCTGATGAAGGCATAGACCACAGAGATTTGTGTGGAAGGATGAGTGTAGCAGACGTGCTTTGAGATACGATTTCTTTTGAATGCACTGTGTACTTTTAAAAATGTGACCTCACATATCATATTTCCTGACCCTGTACTTCAGCAGATAGTGTTTGGCTGGATTAGTACATTAATGCTCTTGACAGAAAATTAATGTTCTAAGACTTTTCAGCACCCATACTTTTGGAAATGTGTTTCTGCTATTTTCCCTCTCTAAATTGATATATGAACCATTCACTGGCATAAAATCAGTTTTCCCTCTCTCTGCAGAAAGCACACAATAAGATTCAGAAGGCTCCTATCTAAATGAACTCTGAACTGACAAGATACTTTTGGCAGCATTCTTCCTATACATCTTTATTTTTTTATTATTATTTTTTGCTCAGTGTATGTAAATAGATGAAAGAAAAAAACTATGTGGAAATGATTAACTTCATTACTGGAATTAAGTATAATTGGAAATGAAAATTTCTGAGTCCTACTTGATCCAAGTCCTTGACTTCAGAAAAAAATCTTGTAGAATTTTAAGTGATGTGAATTAAGCTGTTTTATCTTACAAAAAATATTTTCCACAACATACAGCAAGTCCAGTTTCAAAGCATCATAATTGCTGATTATTTCAGTTAAATGTAGGAATGTCAAAACAACAACAAAGTAAACTAGGGCAGCTTACCGTGAAGGAAATTTTAATGTTTTCCTCTATGAAGTGATTGAAGCACGTCAGGAACGCTCCCCAATTCTTCATCACACGCCCTGAAATCCCACTCTTCGTTGGTAAACGTGTATGCAGTCTAAGCAGACTCAGGCTATACTTCCTCCTCAGATATCATTTCCCACCTTTAAATTTTCAGATCCTTTAACTTTTAGAAACAGCCCAAATGCCAGCTGCACTGTAAGGCTCTCCAAGATCATCTCCATATATCACTAATTTCTGCTTATATTCACCCAATTCTTTATCTACACCAACTGCGTGTCATTTATTACTTTCTGTCTGCAACTTCTCTTATGAACTTGTGAATTCCTTTTACTTCTGTTTCTTCCTTCCAACAGTAGTGCGTACCTTGCCTTTAGTGAGTAATCAATAAATATATACTTGTTTCTTTGAATACATTTAAAAAAAAAAGAAATATGACTCAGGAAGGAGAACTTGAGAAATTATGAGTCATGAATTCTTCAATATGAATTAATTTGACAAGACATGTTCTTTTCATTCGGAGGGAGAGGTAGACATTGGAAAGGCGAGAATTTTGATGGAGGGCAGGAAATGTAGAATGAATATGGATTATGGGGCACTTACTTAGGAGGGCAAGTTGGGGTGGGCCACTGTGGAATGAGGCACTAAGAAGCCTGAAGTTGGGTGAAATGGTTGGGTTCTCCCAAGAAAGGAAAGCACTGTTTACTGGAAAGAATAAGGATACTAAGATATGCCTTATTCATTAATAAATTGTGATTGGAAAACTATACAATTCAAATTGGGGCATACATTACCTTGAACTGTTGATGAAAAGTATTATACAAATGGTGGATAAAGATCAACAATGTTTTAATCAGAAAAACAGTAAAATCTTTTGAGAAATTGGGGATTAATTTAAATTAAGACTTTTTTTAATATTCATTATTTTTCATCAGTAGACACAACTGTAATCAGAATTGAGAAACAGAAGTGACAAAAGACCAAGTTCTGAGACCAGATTAAAGAAGTGGAAGTTCTAAGAAGCTGTTCACACAAGAGAAAGAGCAGAATAAGACATCTTTCATGTTGAACTTCAGATTTCTCAATTGTAAAATTAACAAAAAAACCTGCTTCATAGGATCATGAAGAGGAAAGAAGACGACATATATAATGCATCCAATATATAGTAGGTATTCACTAAAGGATAATGCCCACTCTATAAATCAAATGGGCAGTTTCTGAATTTCCCCCTTACAAAGGCAAGTGGCATTAGGTTAATTATAACTAAAGTACTGAGGACATACAAGTGTTCTGTAATATGATGATATGGCTATATAGGGTATGACAAAATTAAAAATATACCACTTACTTCCATTTTTGCTATACCTGAATGGCTCATTAGGCTGTTATTCTCAAATATCATCTTCTAACAGATGTTCAATCTCATGAAATTCATGATAAAACCTGTGAGGTGCCTGGTGAACACAGACTTAGTCTTTGATCTTGATATGGGAAAAAGAAGGCTTTTAAGGGATGAAGTCAATGAAAATCAGGAGGGCAATAGGTTCTGATCAGCTTGTCAGATCCTTGGAGGACAGAACCCTTCCGTGAAGGTCCCATAGGATATCTTGGGACACTGCATTTCCAGCTTTGCAGAATTAATTTGTGTTATTTTTTCCTAGTTGATTGTACTTTTTATTTCTTTTGTTTTATTTCACTTGTTCTCCCTTAAAGCCTTTCCTAATCACAAAACAAAATGGAGTCATTGCTTTTTTAGTAGCTATAAGCCAGATAGAATTGGTTTCAATGTATTTACCATCACTTGGTAAATGGGTGACTCTCATAAAAAGCAAATTTTTACGTCTCAAGAAATTGACCAAGTCAATTTCTATCCTATCCTTTCATATGTGTGTGCATGTACATGTATGTGTTCACATATATGCACATCGTGGGCTCTCAAGAAAGTCATAATACTATCACCACCTAACCTGAGACCTATGGCTGGAGACCACACAGGTTTAGGACACTTGACTACAACCTGAGAAGGCTCTTTTTTTGCACCTGATATGGGCAACAGACAATCTTGGTGACATCAGGGGAGTAAAGAGCTATGGTAAGGTCCCATCCAACACTACTCACACTCTTTCTTGCCATCTGTCAAGGCACATGCGGGCTGCTGTTTAGAACCAGCAAACGCAAGAGGCAACCACAACCTGTGCCCTGGGGGGACATCATGTGACACTCCCTCCTAATCGAGGCTTCATAATTTCACTAAGCAGATCTTTGTTGCTTGTTTTCCTCCTTTTTGACCTTCTTTTGAAATTCTGCAAGGTATATTTTGAAATCTTTCATTTAAGAAGTTGATTTAGTATTGTCGTTTGCACTCCTAAGTTTATCTTGCTCGGTTTCCTATGCCTTCATTCTTCTACTACTCTTCTTCCTAATTTTCTTCACCCCCTACCTGCACTTCTGCACACATAATAAGTATTCTTGGAATGCAAATGGAAATAACACACCATTTTAAAAGCTACCATTCAATCTCAAATAAACTAATATATTCTTATCTCTATGCCATTCTCACTCTTAGAAATACTCGCTATATAAAAGTAAACTTAATGCTTATATTTTAATGTGCTCACTGAAGCAAAAAGGAATGACATGTTAGAGATGGCAGGACTTTCATCATTTTGCAATGAAGAGTCTGAGAACAAGAGGGTAAAAGTGCCTCACCTAGGGTCATAAGGGAACTAAGTATCAGAGGCAAAGCCAGGGCGTGGATAGTTCCCCTGAATTAATCTTCTTCACTCTCCCCATTTCAGCATTGCTCTCAGGAATTTTTATTGTTTCTAATCTGTGGCCAGCTAGAACATACCTTACTTAGAAAGAAATGCACACTATGTAATGTATTCCTTACTTATTCAAAATGGAAATGGGAAAGCAACAAGGAGTTTTATTAAGAAAGCTGTTTCCTCCTTTGAATCCAGAGAAAAGTCAAACATAAGAAAATGTCATTGCAACTAGGATCCCAGAGGAGCTGACCCTGCCTCACCGCATCACAGGCTTGCCACAGATTTGACAACCTCAGTCATAATTTTATCAAGAGATCCTCCATTTCTACATTGCCCAAAGCATCTCCTTCGATTTAATCACTTATAAAACTTCACGTCTTCTGCTAGAATGGATGATAAATTGATTTTATCCTCTGGTAGTTGGGAAGCACTAATCTTGTTCAGCTTTTGCTGTGAGCATTATATGGAGTTGGTAAATGTACACAGAAACACACACTAGATTTTGAACATATTCTTAAATGTACAGGTAAATTGTCTTCACAACATAGTTCTTCTAATTATTTTTGGGTGGGAAATGAAAAAATTAATCAAATAGCAGCTTCAGTAAACGTACTTAAAAGCATTATATCTTTTAGAGGGGATATGCTTAAATATAAAGTGAAATAAATGTATTGCAGTATAACTATTAAACACAAATCCTTTGAAATCCTGTCTGGTTAAACGACATGCATCTTGGTCAGCATAAATAGATCTGTAGCAGTCATACATACATGACACCGTACTCTATCCTCCTGACAACTGGTTATTTGCATTCCATATTCAAGTCTCATCCCGATCTCTTGACAGGGTATCAACACTATCTCATTTCATTAAAAAAAATTATTTACAACAAAGTGTTTTATAACTGAGTTTAGATGATGATATTCTTTATGTTTTCAGGAAAACTATTTTATTGTTACTTCTTAAAAATAGTTATCACTTAACATTTCCACATCTTCTAGTATTTTATTGTACACAAAGCATCTTTTTGGCTAATATTACCTAATTTAATATTGTCCTATCCTGTATTGAATTGTGTGGTGAATTTTGTAATTAAAGTTTGGTAGATTTTTCAAAAGACTGTATATTTCCATCTTATTCTCTCCCCTTTTTCTCAATAATGAAGTTATCAGTGTCTGTTTTTTAGCAGGAACTCACCCAGAGATGACAGATGGCTCAGGATGGTAGATGGGCAGATAAGAGGAACATCCCAAGGCTCTCAATTGCCTTTTATGACTCTTGCTCCATATAGATTTTTCAGACCTGGGTCTTTATTTCCTTCCCTCACCCAGAAACCCCAACATGCTGTTTTCTGTTCCCTAATTATCTTCTTTCATCTCCTCTTAGGTTCCTTCTAGATCACTCCAGACAACACTGCCTAAACAACAACAACAGAAAAAGAAACACTACCTTTTTCAAAACCTATCAAATTTTATTTTCAAATCCTTAAAGTGATTTAAGACAGAACACAAATATGACTCCAAAACAATGTATTTATTTTAGAGATTCACCACTATGGAGCTTCTTGCTCTACAGAATATTTCGTTTTCCAGAATTTTTGAAATGATACTAGCCAAGAATAGCAAAAATGGGCCATCTGTCAGGAATAGATTTGACATCATTAAACAAAACCCCGATAGCGTTTTTGCTGCTGCTAAAATCAATTTTGACTTGAAACATGCATAAGCAGAAGTATACAGATGAAAAGAAAAATGTGTAATATTCAAGCTGAGCTCCAATAGGCTTCATGGCAAGGTAAGCAAGTTAGAAAATGTGTTCTTCCTTTTACCCCTTTATTTATAAGGGATATTATTTAAGTATATATGCATGGGTTATAGACTTATTAAAATAAAAAACATGCTTAGATTACTCAAGTATTCATTATATCACAAATCTCATTTTGCTTTGTTTTGTTTACCCAGTAGTAACAAAGGCCTAGTAAATATTTGTAGACTAACCACTTCAAATAACACTTCTGAAGATGAGGCAAACATGAGCCTTTGCAACCACTACTAGCAAGTGTTTGGTTTTTAGTAGGTGTTCTTCCCCTCTGAAGGCACGTTGTGATATAAGCAGTGCACGCACACCTACCTGCAGAGAAAAGAAGTCATAAATCTCACGTTCACTTATCTGTTCTAGAGTTGCTTACAAAAAATTCTGCAAAAGGAGGTGGGTTCACATGTGTTTCAAGAAGATGTGAAAAGATTTACAAATTGATATTTAGAATAGACAACTCAAAGGAAGAAGGAAAGATCCATTATCAAACTCTAAGTTTTTAAAATAGGGTAGATTAATTCATGATGCCTAACCTAGATAAAATAATTTGCCAGAGACATTCACATGAGTGAGACAGATGTAAGGATGAGCACAGCATTTGCCAGAGAAAAGTTGGTTTGTCAAGAAGTTCTGTTTTTATATTGTGGACACCATAGAGGTAACTTGTGCCTTCTCTCTCTCTCTCTTTTCTATATGTATTTGTCTTAGCAAACATTTCCAATTGATAGTGGGCCATTGTGTTATACAAAGATGAAAAATAGCAAGATACATTGTTTTTGTTTTGACACTGGTCACCTGTGTTCCAATCACCAGGCATCCAAGACAGCAGGTCTCTTAGTTAGGTAACAGAAAACCATAGCAGTTTTACCCTTCAGAAATCCATCTGGAAGTCAACAAAAAAAGACAATATGCTTTTCCTACTTTTCTAACAGTCACTGTCAATTTTGCATCCTCACATTCTTAGATTATGGATTCAGAATTTCAATGCAGTACCATTGTGGGCCTGCCTAAATAGAACATTCCACTAACAGACACATAATAGAAGACAACCTCCTTTCTTTGAAAATTGTGAGAAATTTGGTTTCAGGGAGTAGGCTGAGTCTGACTGTACAATTTCTAATTCACAGTACAAAGCTGATATTGTCTTTATTTCCTTTGTACCTACAGGTAAGGAGCATTAGTTTCATTTCAGTTTCTGAATTCGCAGAAGATTCACTTAGCAGCATAGGGTTTCTAAGTAGCAGAAGCCAAAGGGATAGGAATGCTCTTATGGGCACCTGGCCTCCTCTCCTCTAGACTCCTCAAATGACTGAAGTGAATGAGCCTTTCACCCACAACCCTCATTCTAGTCACTATTACTTATCCCTTAGGGTGTTAATCTGTCAGCACTGCAGCTCAGATATGAATTTTAAAATATGCTAATCTGAACTGAAAAAGCCCCCTTGAGGAAAAAAATGAAATATATTAAAGGAAAAGAAGCTCACTTTCTGATTTCTCCTGGCTTTGGGGTAACTTTTTTTCTGAAAAAGGAGAAAAAAATGACACATTTCCCATGAGCATCATTACGTTATCATGTAACAGGAATTTAACAGAACCTAACCCTCCAAAGCTCACATAGGTGGGTTAAAAGGAACTATCACGAGATTCCGTTCTGTGATGAAATTCCATGTACTGAATGCCACTCATAAACCTTCTGGTATATATAATCATTTTAGTTGTACATTAAGAATTTATTTTCATATAAAGTTCTTATAATTTCCCCTATTTGGGTTTTTCTTGCTTTGCAGAAATCCACATGCTCTTATTCATATCATATGCTCTCTAGACACAATAAAAGTTTAAATAAGAGTGAGAGAAATAAAAAGTACATTTGTACATAAGTGCCTACAATGAACATGCCATACTTCTCCATTGGGATAATTATACAGTTGGCTTAGATTTTAGATAGACAAGCCACCATTACAAAAGGAGAGAAATTTCTCTGTTTCACCACTAGTAGGTACTACATCGCCAAAACAGATATATAGAATCTTAATTGCTGTCGTTGAAATCCCTTATTTCAAAGTGGATACAAAGGTCTAACAAAATTCAGAGCGAGTTGGGTAATTTGAAAAGAATTCTAAAAATGAAAACCTACACGTAGCTAAAGTGATCAATTCTTTATTAAAAGTACTTATACAATATTTTAAGGACAAACAGTCTTTCATCTTAGTATTTTCCTATTGGCTAATAGAGAACTTTATATATAATATAGCAGGGGTTCCATAAATATAATTTTAAATTAAATTCTGCACTTAAATGTCTTCCTGTTTTCTTTTTATACCTGCTTCATTCAACAACATTTATCGGTCTTTACTCAAAACTTACTGCCCCAATAAGACACCCTGGCCACTCTATCTAACCCCCTACCTTTAACACTTCATATCTCTTTTCTGTGATTTTTTTTTTTCCCTTTAGCACTTACCACTATCACACTCTATATTTTTCTTGTTTATTTATCTTGTTTATTGCCTCTTTTCCTCTTTAGAATATAAGCTTCATGAGGGCAGACGTGTTTGTTTGATCCACTGCTGTATATTTTCCCTAGAGCTTAGGACAGTGCCTGCCCTATAGGAGATGCTCAATCAATATTAGTTGAATGAAAAGAAAATGATTATTGAAACCTGTGAGGTGTCATACAGAGTTCTGACACAAGGATAAAGTAAAAAAAAAAAATTGTATCCTACATTGTTTCACATTGACTGTACATAATATTACTACTGTAAGAGCAATATGAAAAAAAATCAGTTTTCATTAGATAAGGTAAAACTGAATTATTTCCTTTTCAAAGGCCTTACGTATCTTTCTACTCTGACCTCCTACTTTCCAACAAAATACTTTAATATTATCAAAGGAGAAAGAAGATCTTGAAGGCAGTGATGAGATGCTGGAGGGTTTTGAGCTAAGAACTACTCAAGTAATGAACTGTTGTCAGGCAGTAGTAGTTAAAATGCAGATCTGGGGAAATGGCCCCAAAGCTACTGAGAGATGGATGGTAACTTAAGAAATTTCAAATGGGGGTGGCTTCAGTCACTTCTATCTTGTGGTGCACAGCTGCTTGAAGTTAAACATCTAACGTTTCCATGTCCCTAGTAAGATTTCACTTGGGAAAACCTTTCTGTTTCTAACACCTGCTAAAAAAAACCCTATTGTTGTAGGGAGTTTTACTAGGCAGCAGTATACTTGGTTGATTGAAGGAAATGAAGGTAGGATGACCAGATGGGAAGTTTTCATGGTAGTGCACTTCTGATAAAGCAGAGGGTTTGGTTTTAAAATGACTACACGTCCCGGATATCCCATCAGAGTCCTGATTTAATATAATTTCACTCTTTTCAATAAAAGTGATTTATGCCATATCTAAAGAAATCTGATGTAATGATATCCCATTATAATTTTTCAATTATAAATACACCCATTTAAGCAAAAGGGAGAAAGGAAGGAAGGGAGAGAGAGAGACAAAGAATGAAGAAAAGGGAGGAGGCAAAGAAAGAGAGACCATTCTGCTGTAAATTCCTGCCAGGGACTGTGGCCGTGAAAATTCCATGTGTGAAAGACTTCAAAGAATGAAGGACAATTCCAAGTCTGACTAGAGGTGGAGAGACAATTTGAGGGGAAGAAATCAAGGTGTGTTCCAAATTTTCAAAGCTAAGGAATCAAGAAATTTCAAAGAAAGACAGCCATCTGGATGGTGGGCTAGATTTGGAGAAACGATGATGTTTGGTTTTTAGCCATTGGTCTTTTGTTAATACTTCTCAAGATTGTTGAAAATCTCTGAACATTAACTTCATGGTTCTATGAACCTTTAATATCCCTTCAGATTTGTTTGGGTCTCTATCTCACATCCACCCCTGGCCCAGCTCCACTCTGCTTGAAAGCAGGGCTGGCTCTAGGAAAGACTATGAACTAAGCAGGTTGGCTTGGGCCTCTTACATACTTTCCCTTATTTCTGCCTCACCACCTTTTTTAAGTATCAAGTGCCCATTGACCTCACACTATTCACTTGTTGCCTGTTTTAGTACATTGTCTCTACTTCAGTTCATTGCCTAAGCCTATCTTCTCCAGACAGTGCCCAGACTTTATAGCGACCACATAATCTGAATTTTCTAGAACAGTCCCAATGTCAACCATCTCCTTTTCTTGTCTCAGTGTGCTGTTGGGAAAATTATCACCAAGTCACTCCTCCTCTCTTACTTTTTGCTCTCAAGCTTAACTTACCTTAACTACTTTGTGAAATAAACTAAAGACATTAGCATTAAATTGTAAATCACTCCAGTAAGAGATAGCCATAGCTGCCTTAGGAGGGCATCGTACTTTCCCATTTTAAAATAGGAGTTTGTTAACAAAAAGATATATATTTGCGATGACCGCATTTCTTAGAAAAGATTTTTGTTTATTAAGTACTTTCAGGAATTCTTTAAATTTCCCCCATCAACTACTCTCTTCACTTATAAATAAATCCAGACATGCCTGTTAGAATAAACTGAGCATTAATATAATATTTGTAATAAAATTAAGTATCAATCATTATTTGGCATTGAAATAAATTAGAATTTACATTCTAGTCTATCATAATCAGCTTTTGTTACCTTCTAGTATGGGAGAAATGAATCAATGACATATTGCAATGAGATCGTGGTCTATAAGTATTGTTATTAAATTGAAGAGGATGTGGGTACTAGCAAATCTCATTCTCAAAAGAAAAATATTATTCTAAGTTTAAAAATATCATTTTGGCAATGCATACATGATAGAGACATCTGAAAGCCTCTCCTTCTTTCTGCAATAAAGTTGTGTTAAATTCAAGTCACAGTGTGAACTTACAGTACAGCTGGAAAAGATGCAATGTTTTCTTAGAGAAAATGCTTGGCATCTAGGTGAGGGGAATACAGAGAGGAGAATACTTAGGAAGCCAAGAACAGATGTGAAAAAATGAGACAGGAGCCTTTCAATTCTCTGAGGCTTAAGGCGCTGTCCCATCTGTCAAGCACCTCTCTTGGCTCTCCCACAAGAATCATGCCTCCAGCTCTCCAGATTGTCCTGCCAATTAAACGTGTTCCAAGACCTGTCACATTTATCATTGTAAACTCCCCACAGCAGGCTTCCACCTGCATTCTGATTTTCTATGATACCCATGATCTTAGTGACTAGCCAATGGCCTGCTGGTGACCCTCCCAGACCCACCTTGGGTTTCTCCAAATGAAGTTAACATTATGGCAGCCAGACCTCAAAACACTTCCCTTCTTCCAGACTATAGAACCCACAGAAGGTGACTGTGTCCCAGACCGCCTTTGTAGCACTATACCAACTCTAGAAGGATTATCTCCACACTTTTCACAGGTTAGAAAGAGACAGATTTTTTTCTTGTTTAAGGCTGCTGTGGTTTGGCTTCTTTTTTTTCATTTGTAGTGACCTCAGTACTAACTGATACTACGAAAAACACACAATCTTAAATTTGAAAGGCATATTTTTCAGGAAGATTAAAATCTATTTAATTATATAGCATGTATATATTCTTCATTAATTATTTAAAAGAATATAAGCTTTGTGGGATTATCTTTTCACTGGACAGTACCTGGGAATTGCTCTCTCTCAGAGGGATAAGCACTCTATTATACCAGGAAACAGCATGTGTTTAGGAATCTGATCAATTGGGGTAAAATCCCAACTCTGATACTTACCATTAAGTGTATAGCATGAGAAGGTTGCTATACCTCTAATTTTACCTTTCTCATCTTTAAATTGGTGTAGTTATCCAAATTGCTTAGACTCACTGTGAACATTCAATGGGACAGAATGCTGGACACACAAGACACATCACAGAGGATTCACACATCTCACGTCCTCCCTTCCGGTCTGCCTGCCATGGCATCCTCCAGGGAGCAAGGGGCTAATAAAGGCTGTGGGATGATGGTGGTGATGATTTTTCCTTCCTCTGTTTTATTTCTTTAAGTATCACCACACTGTACTTTCCAACGTTGCAAAAAGATTAGCAATTAGCAGTTATTTTCCCATTTTGCCATATCTTTAAAAGATCATAAAAGCTTCAAGTCAACAAAAGAGGATAATTACTACAATTTGTAAGGTCATCTGGCAAAATCAGAAAAAACCTCTTTCTCTCGCTCTCATACATACACAAAATTACTAAAATGCTATTAATAAGACCTTTTTCTCTTTTGCCATTATATTCTTGTCTACATGGTCAATTTATAAATTACTTTATGACTTTTAGACCAAAAGTAAAGAAAATAGGAAATGACTGGATGAACAACTGCACCCTAGAAATAAGAGTATGAAAGCTTTGGCGGGGAAATGTAATGCTCTAACTTGCAGACCGAATTATCATTAACAAGGGATCAAGACGATATGTGCTATAATCTCTATCCATGAGATGTAGAAATAAGAGCACCTTAGCTTTTAACACAGAATCTGCCTTCTAAAAGCCAAGTCTAGTTTGGTTCCACAGCAAGCATATGTATATAATTTTTACTGATAGTTTCAGAGAAATATTTTTTGAGTACAATATCTTTTTTGTCCACTTGTACTGTCATTCTTAGAAAAAGGATTTAACAACTCTTTTGTGAATATATAAAATGTCTCACACCATACAAAGAAGCCTGTGTCTACCAGAACAAACAAAGTGAATATTTATGCTATCCTGCAAATCTGATGAATGTGAAACTGAAAAATCCAAGACAAAAATCCACACACACAAAGGATGTAAATCCTAAACGCTATTTCTTTTATAACACCTACAGTTTCAGATAAAATTCAGTCTTTTCCAATATGATGTCTTCCAAATAACAATAAAGTTTTTTATGCCCCAAAGTTCAGTAGGCTTACCTCTATTGTATGAAAAGTTGGCTCCATCTGAATGTTATCAGAGTGAACTCTGGCAAAGGGATTTATTCATTCAGATTTTTTTAATATCACTTATGTGCTATTATGCTAGCACTTCATCTAACTATTATTATTCTTGGCCTGGCAGCATTGCTCACCTGTGTGCCAACCAAAACCTTTAAATAGACTGAGAAATGCTCAAGTCTTGGAGGTGCACTCCAATGGGCATGAGGCAGAGATGTCTTAAGCACCCTACTCCTATGGTCCATTCAGCCAACAGAAATTAGTTTATAAAAGAATATTTACATGGTAAATATATTCTCATTCTTGGAATAATCTATATAAACCAAATGAAAAAAAATGAAAGTTCATGTTGTGATCACCATTTTCAAAAATTCCAAATAACTAGGAAACCAAAACCACAGGCTTTAAAAATAAGACCTGTGCTAGAAACCAGCTCTTTAGCTTTCCCTGCAGCCATATTTATGAGCTTATTCCTTCATCTGTAAAATAGTGTAATAATACATATGTGTCAATATACAGGAGTGTATATTATTCACCACTACGTGCTCAAATCTCGTTTTTAATTTGTCAACTGGCAATGAAATGTATTGTATTGAAAACACAAGTGACAAACATTTTCATAATTTAGACATTTATGTCCATTAAATATATTTGTTACTAAAAGATGATTATTTTCTGACTATAGATCAGGAATGTTGTATCCTATTATATCCATTTCTTCAATTAAGATCTTTCTCACATATCTGATGTTAAGAAAATTTTTTTGGTTAAATTAAGACAACGTGGGTACTTATGTGTGTGGGTGTGTGTATATATATACACTTATCCCTCTATATGCATGTATATACACCACACACAGTCATATATATCCAAATTGTGTATGTATAAATTTATATGCATATACAAAATTTACAAGCACTTTACTATTCAGTAAATCCTTCTTCCTTTTTTAAAAAAATTTTTCATGAGTATTTTTTTTTCATTCTTAGTCTTTTGTTCTTCTATATAGGTCTTAGAATCAACTTGTTAATTCCCAATGAGCATCCACTAGAAATCTTGATTGGAATCTGTGACTGTTGCATTGGTTGACCCTTAATCTTTTCTTTTCCTCTCTTCTATGTGTTTTTAAGTTATTATTATATTTTTATTTTTGATTGTTATACTCACAATGAATGGAGCTTTATATCTGGGCATCCTTTGAAGTTTGGACTGCAGGTACTTCCCTCCAGAGAAGATTTGTGTTGCTTATGACAGGCTTCTGTGGGCACTATCCATCTGGGACACTTCACAATAAATTCTTACCTGAGTTTTCCCCTCTATTCAAAGTCAAGGTCTAGTAAATTAATGTACTTGTCCTGCTCTAAAAGATATACCACCACCACTTCTACTTTTGCTGATGATGTGGCCCATTGGATCTTAGCTATATCTAAGAGTCGAACCCCAGTCAGGAATGACTAAAGTTATAATATAGTATTAGCACAAAAAGCTAAGAATAATTTATTCTCGTAAATCTGTTACTCCAAGCAACCATAAAAATAACTGCATGTATTTTTCTACAGTGCTTAAATCTCCCAGTAGAATCTGAATAATGGCTGAAAATAACAACCAGAATAATTACACTGATGATGAGGGGGAAGAATACACTTACTGAGCAATTACTATGTCCTGGAAATTGTGCTAAGTGCTTTACAGTATTATCTTATTCAATTTTGAAAAACACTGTGCAGTAGATGGTTTCATTATCTCCATTTTACAACTGAGAAAATGGAAGATAAAAGACAGTGAGTAGCTTGCCAAAGGTCATATAAGTGCTTGATGTGGCACTGAACTCCAGATCTGTCTGATTTTAGAGCCACTATGCTATACTGTCTTCGAAAATATATTCTGTGTCTACAGATATCACATTTCTCCAAATGTCCAGAAGATACAAAAAGTAAAGAAGATGTTTGACTAGGACTGGTTAGCAAAACTAAAGAAAGAAAGTTAGTTAGAAGGAAAGAAGGAAAGATATTGGGAGATACAGCAAAATAATCTACAGAACACCTATTTCTATTGCCAGAATATTAACTGATGCATTTTAGTGGTTTGAAAGAGTTTGTAAACCTTTTACAGCAAGTGTTTACTACTGACTGACAGTTTCTGGTTAGGCCACTCTGGGTAGATACTGGTGGAGTTGCTAGATTTCTTAGATCTAGTCTGTAGCTTTGAGATTTCAAAAATTCATTTCATTAGTCCACCCAGTTTCCGAGAAATTAGTTCACAATCACGAAAATTGTGAAACCACTAGTGATTGTCTAATTGACAGTGGGGATTTGCATCTGCAACCTGAAGACACAGAATGCCTCCAAAGGGGCACAGTCCTTACGAATAAATCACCCTAGAAGTTCTCCATGGGTCCGGAGTCAGAATAGAAGTCACATCTTCTTTGTTTATATATATATTTTTAAAGTTATGGAAACTTATTAAAATCATACCTATCTTTCTAAAGATACAGGACTGGTTACCTATAATCAAATCATTCTCTCTCTTGCTAACAAATTCTTCTTCTTGCCTTTCTTCTAGTCTCCAAACTTATTTCTATTCCTCTATTTATAATGTTTTTTTACAAATTTATCCTTCTGTATTTCATAGTTCCCAATTACATTACATTTACCTATTTTGTCAATAATTTTGACATATTACAGCTTAGAAAGCAGGACTTATTCCTATAAAATTTTTGCTTAAGTGGATTCTTGTTACCTCAGATCCCAGAGGGTGGCACTTAGATGGACACACCCTTCTTGCCTAAAATTTTCGGGGCCATTATTTCTTCCCACTTATGTGCATTCCCCTCACAATTCTTAATTTAAAACAATTTTCATTTTTAGTTTATAATTAATTGTTGACTCTATGCTTATAAAGTTTACAAAATTATTTATTTATAAAGATGATAAAATTGCTTATTAATTAATTGTTCATTTCATGCTTAAACATTGAGAAACATTGACATGGGGAGGGTGTTTCTCTTTTTCTCTTTATGCTCTTTGGCATAAGAATAATTTTATTTACCATGTGAGTATGTTATTTTCACAATTAAACAACTGTTTTAAATTTAGAAAACTGTTATAAACGTATGTGATGTAGCTAATATGAAATACACCTAAATTACACAGTTCTATGAAATGAATATTTATTGGCGAACAGAGCTTTAAAAAAAGGAAATGTTAAGGGGCCTGCCCAGTGGCATAATGGTTAAGTTCATGCCCTCTGCTTTGGCAGCCCGGGGTTCGCAGGTTCAGATCCCAGGCACAGACCTACACACCACTTATCAAACCATGCTGTGGTAGTGTCCCACATATAAAGTAGAGGAAGATGGGCATAGATGTTAGACCAGGGCCAATCATCCTCAGCAAAAAGAGGAGGATTGGCAACAGATGTTAGCTCAGGGCTAATCTTCCTCACCAAAAAGAAAAAAAAAAAGGAATTGTTAAAATATATAACTATCTTTATTAAACCTTTTTCCTGATGAATTTCCGGGATGCGTTTATTGAACAGCAGAACAAGTGAGAGATAATTCATCTTTATAGTGCCTCTGTTGCCACGGTAATAGTAATGCGACATCTCTCCAAGGGAAGGTTTTGTTCTAAAAACAATAATGAGCGACATCCTGCAGCCTCCATTCTAAACCAGAGGTGAGTAGGTTGGCCTGCTCTAGGAACAGATGGGAAAGTGGAGTCCGGACAGTCTCACAGAGGCGCTTCTCCCCGTCAGATCCTATCGTTTGCTACACAGAGATAAACTTTTTTAGTGTATAGACGTTCCTATGCATTGTTTTCCTGCTGGAATATTAAATAAGCAAAATAAAAAGGATTGTTTTTGAGCAAAGAAAAAGGAATGAGTGTCCCTTCAACAAACAGTCCCTTTGTTGGGGCAGTTACCCAGCAGAGGACCCCACCTTTAATTAATATATCATATCACTATATTAACTCGAAACAAATGGACAACTTGAAACTAAAACACATTAATAGAAACCTTCCCCAAATGACCCAACCTCCACAAACTTTTACCTTTCAGATGCCCTAAATCACCTACTGACATATATGGCTCTCTATCATTTATTCATCATGTTGCTTAATATTGGCCAGAACATAATATTGTTCTAGGTGGTGAGGGTCCACAATGAATAGAATAGGCAGAAGTCCTTAGCAAGAAGTAGGAACATTAGGTGACATTAGGCGGTGGCTATTAGACATGGCACATAGATGATTCATTGCGGTGGAGACTTAAAAAATACTAAGTCAAATTAACCTGTCTCTGTCTGTGGGGCTAATATCCAGATCTCAGGACAAGGTCCATTACCGAAGGGAGGGGCCCAATCAAAGGCTGACTCAGAGGATGTTTATATCCAGGAGGCAAAAATGTTAGACTAGCTTAGAACTTAATTAGAGCTCTTCAGTATTGATCACCCTCTGCTGGGTTTTTATTCCTTATTCTCACATTCCTTCCTACCTGCCTGGTCTTTGCTTCCCTCCTTCCTCCTGTCTTCTCTACTCCTTTTGTCTTTCCACTCCTTTGAATTTCTCCTTTACTCTTCTCCCAGGCTTGGGATGATCCTTGGGAGAATCAGTGGATGGGACATGAATGAGGAAAGAAAACCTCCAAATTCGGAATAAATCTCCACACTCTGCCATAAAACTGCCTCAAACCAGTTTCTCACCTGTGATGTTTTTCCCGTGTAACTCCTAAAACAAACCCTCCGTCTAGGGTTACAAAAGAGTAGAAGTTAACTATTCCATGAAAGCTTTCTGGGGCTTTTACATTCAGTGTTCATTTGGTATTAGGAAGAGCCTATGTGTTTGTGAGGGGTGGGGAGACACAGGCATGATCATTCAGGACCTGCTGTATCTCGTGCAGTGTCACCCTGCTCCTTATCTCCCTTAACCCTGACAGCAACCATCGAACTCAGGCACTATTGTCTCCATTTTAGAAGACTCAAAAACTTAAGTAATCTGTGGACAATCACATTGTTTCTAAGTGATGAATTTTTTCTCACATAAATTAATTTGTCTAGTATAAATTAATTAAATGATAATTTTTAGTACATAATTTGGAAGACAGTGTGTTTGAACGTGTGTGTGAGATTGCTGAAGAAGAATGATACTGGAATCTTTGAATGGAGGAAGTTTAAGTGTAATTACTAAGCAGAGGTTAAACAAAAAATGATTAAGATGAATCCAGAACAACTCCACATATAATGTAAAAAATCACATAATAGTACAGCTTTCAGTTTTATAGTAAATCACTATGCAATCTAGAAATCATTTAGCAAGTTTAACTTTTCATCTCTAACTTAAAAATATATAGAATGGACTCCTCCATGAGACAAATAATAAAATTATAATTATCCTAGAAAGATATTCACAAAGCAGTTAGAGTTTTCACAGCATTATATATTATATATAATATACATAAATTATAACATATAAATTCTATAAACATATAATATACATTTATATGTAATATATATTGGATTCATTTCCTTTAAAAACCTATGTAAATAAATATTACTCTGCAAACTGAGGTTCTGAGTGATAAATTCACTTCCTCAATTTCATATGACCACTTAATGGCCCAGGTGTAACCAAAACCTGGATTTTCTGATATCGGAACTATTGCTAATTGCCTCATAACAAACATGATCATGTTAACTAATTGAAAAGTCTTTCCTTTGATAGGATTATAGTTATTGCTTTATAGTCCTCATGAAATAAAATATCTCTTTTCTCAAAGATTTTGGGAAAATAGTTCAAGCAGGGCAATAATATAGCAAATCTTACATTTTACAAAACATTTTAAAGTAGGAAAACTTTCTAAAATGATACCCATATTTAGTTTTATTCTTTACATTTGCTTAAGACTGATGGAAAACTGTTGAAAGCAGCAATTTGTGGGGCCATAGTCCATAGAGCACATCTATGAAGAGGGCACATGTTTCTCACTGTCCTACTCTCTGAGTCATTTACCAACAAAATTACTTCATGAGGTTTTTACCTGAGGTTGTATTTAATATGACAAATTCAACTTTTCTTCTTTAAACTATATTGATATCAAATTAGATTAGATTCTTCACAGTTAGTCTTATTTGTATTTCAAAATAGTCAAATCAATTTACTCTTAATCCAGTTGTTTCAAAAAAAGTTATCTTTAATCTATGTAGGTTTTTCATATACACGCTAGCAGACATTTTAGTGAAAGGGAACATGAAAACAAACATTTCTCTACGTACAACTATACTCTCATTTCATAGCAAAAATCCTTCCTTCCCCTAAAATTAAAAAAATAATGATAATAATTACAATCACACAAAAAAAAGGGAAAAAAAGAATCAAATCTACTTTTTTTTTGAGAAAATAAATACCGGGAGTTAGTTAGGTTGCTTTTATCTCCATAGCAGCTATGAATTTTGCATTATCTTCAAAAATCTTAAGCTTGGACAAAGAAGGATATAATTTTTCTTTTGTTGAAATTTTGGATATAAAATGGAATTGCTAATGAATATGAAATATTACCAGATTCTGTTGGTGAATATTGTAATTACTTGGCAATACACACTGGAAACCTATTCTAAATCCGTTCTTGTATCTGAAGAAGAATAAACTTACAATTATACTTAAAGGCAAAGGAGGAAAAAAAAGGTCAAAGTGATATTTTTGCTTTATCTGAAACCAGTAAATACTCCCAAATTTGCACACGGAAGAGTAGAAACACTAACGAGAAACAACTTTCAGTGAGAGCTGGTTCACAGATTTTGGTCTCAACTACTACCCATATAAAGATGGTTCCCTAATCAATATCTATTCACCTGACATCTCATTTGGGCTGCATTTCAATTTAGAGTGCCTTCAGGATATTTTAAGTTTCCTAACTTAAAAAACACAAATTTAGTTGAAAACTAAATCTTCTTCATTGTCTGAGACTTCTACTCTTCAAATCTGCTGTCAATCTGTGACAACATCATTAGCTCAAACTCCCTGGCCAGAAATACATGTGATATTTTGGGATATTGGGAGGAGTCAAAGTATGATCAAATACTGTCAGTTACTCATTTGCCATCTATCTCACATATACTCATTCCTTTCCATTTTTCTTGTCACCATTGTGATATAGACTCTTGTCACTTCCTATTTAGATGACTACAACTGCTTCCCATTGATATCCTGTCTATCAATCATGGTCTCCCAAATTTAGACTGCATACCATTCACTGCTAGAATAATCATTCCCAAACTTCAATTTAATCATTATACCACCCTGTCCAAAAACATCTAATGTTTGGCCCTACCTCCTGCAAACTATTTCACAAAGCCTGGTCTTTAAAGACCTTTTTAGTCTAAATTTATCTTTTCCCTATTCCCCAATGAGAACACCTTCATTCATTTAAACCAGTCTCCTCTCATCCATAAGTAGCGTTGTAATAAATTTTAATGTTGAACTTTCTTCTTCTAGGTTAAGTCTGCCTTCTTTCCTCTGCTCTACCAATTTCATACTCTTCTCTCTTTAAGATGCAAACTCCATCTCTGCCATGAAGCTTCTTCTTACTCGATGCCAGGTGAACCAATGGATAGTGGAACCCAGCAAGCTAAGAACAGCTAGAAAGTGTATCCAGTAGGATCACATCTTCATGTAAATTTGTTATCCAAAAGTTCAAAATGTTTCAAAGATATACTTTTTATACATTTAGTCTGCAGAAAAATAAATCATGTATATGTGTATGTATGGATGGATACATATGGGTATATGCACATGTGCATATATGTGCACCTGTGTATTCCAGGCTAATGATAGAACCATAGAAAGTTAGGGTTAGAAAGACACCCATATATTCTCACTTCCATAATTTTACAGGTTAGGAATCTAAGACCCAGAGAGTGGAAGTGACTTGCCCAAGCCTACACTTGCGGAAATTGAGACTTGACCCAGCTCTCTGTTTACAGTGATGAATAGAGATAAGAAGCTGTGTCAGATAAAGCAATCTACTTCCACTAGGCAAAAATGTCAACATCTTTCTTTCTTCAATCCAGATGCATTCAGGTCTAGCTTTATTTTTCTTTTGCTTCATTCATAACACACTATTATTCTTATTAAAAATGCAATTAACATAAAAATAATTTAGATGCTCTTTGCCTAAAAAAAAATGTGTTATTTTCATTATTGAAAGTAAGGCTGTGCTGTTTTCAGATCGATTCATGATTTACAGTTCATATAAAATCAATAACGAATCTTTTAGCAATACAAGAGCATTGTTGGTAACACAGCAGAGAATGTCATCCTCCTCAAGTGTTCAGGTCCCAATCATGCAGAAAAATATACAGCATCCCCCCTCCTCCTTGAGGCAGATATATACAGGGATACACGAACAGAGGCATATGGTGAAAAATAATTTAAAATCAAGATATAAATCATTTGTTTGGAAAAACTTCTTAATAAAATGGGTTGTAGCCTCTTCCAAAAGCAAATATCCACAGTGCAAAATAAACAAAATGAGACAAATACAAATACACTTTGAAATTGGAAAAATACCTACAGAGAAGCCCCCAAATATCTTGCAATATGTTATGCAAAAACATTAATTTAATACTCAGAATCTCCAAATGCCCCATTTCAATCTTTATCCAAATCATGGAGTCCATCTCATCCCAGGCCTTAGTACTGAGCAGAGAGAGTGAAACTTGCCAACCAGGTTAAAATAGTCTATGCCATCCAGCCAGTTAGCTAGACCAGATTCTGATTGACAGATGGATCTTAATAAAAACAACTGCAGGTATTTGTACTATGGATACAGTCCTGAAATCTTTTCTTGACAAGACAGAAGAAACCATAATGTAAATATGAGTTTTAAGGTTATTAGTATTGGAAGAACAAAGCAGGGTGAGACAAACCTGAGGGACTCAGGAGACTGGATCTCATTCTGACTGAACTGAATAGAATAATGAAAAATAAAAACAAAAAATAAATGGTCAAAATAGATATTTAGTGTATCAGAAAAACTATTAAATGCTTCAGACATGAATAGTTTTAATTGCAGTTGAAAAGAACATCAACTGAATAGAAGTAAATCATGATAAAAATAATTTAAAATCAATAAAATTCTTTATTGAGAAGAATTTCTTTAAGAAAACTCCAGTATCCATGAAAGAAAGATCAGAAGAGTATTGTCCCCCAGGCAATCAAAAGATTGTTTAGAGCAAAATTCAACCAAAACATCCAATGATGTATTTGGTTTCTTGAGGGATCAGGAAAAATAGAATAGTAGATACTTTTGAAGTCTTTATATTAGAGGGGAAAACACACAAAAAAAAGGAAGAAAAGGAAGAAGGGGGCGGGGGAGCCACACAACGCAATGAGATGATTCAAGAACCACTTATCTTTCTATACATTCTCTCTAGAAATCACCTAATAAGACATGCCCATCGGAACTTTTTACTTATTACCCAGTGACCTCTTTGCACTTCTAGACACCTAGAGTTGTCTGTGGGAAACTTGGCCATTAACTGAAAGGAATTGAAGCCCTTTTTTCCTGACCTAGCCAGAGTGATCTCTCCCCACAGAGTCTGCAGACTTTCCTTGAGAGATACTAGATCATGGATAACTCCCACAAGGTGCTCAAGGCGCTCTCTCTGCATATACCCCTCAGTCAAGATACTTTCCTTTCTAACCTCCATTCACTCTGCCTTATCTCCAGGTGGTCACTTTTCCTAGAATGTCATCCAGCTATGGTGAACTTTCATTAAATTATAATAGTGCTTTATACCATTCCCTTGGGACGAAGCCCGTATTTATGTCTAAGCAGAAATCTAAAGGATAGGATAGGAGATGGGTGAGAATATTGTAGGCAAGTAATATGCTTGATGTCACAATAGAGCATTTCATTTTGATAAACTTATAGAAGTTCAGTTCAACTGCAGAATAGCAGGAGGGCAGGGAGCAGTATTTGGCTGGAAGTGAAGAACACATGCTAAGAGGGGCCACCAAGTCACGGTGCCTGTCAAGGAGTCAAGGACAGTTTCTCTCTTGGGGCTTTGAGTAATATGATCTGATATGCATTTATTTATTTATTTATTTATTTATTTATTTATTTATTTATTTATTTATTTATTTAGTGAGAAAGATCAGCCCTGAGCTAACATCCGTGCTAATCCTCCTCATTTTGCTGAGGGAGACCGGCTCTGAGCTAACATCTATTGCCAGTCCTCCTCCTTTTTTTTCCCCCCAAAGTCCCAGTAGATAGTTGTATGTCATAGTTGCACATCCTTCTAGTTGCTGTATGTGGGATGCGGCCTCAGCATGGCCGGAGAAGCAGTGCGTCAGTGCGCGCCCAGAATCCCAACGCGGGCCGCCATGGCGCGCACTTAACCGCTAAGCCACGGGCCGGCCCCCTGATATGCATTTTACACTCTAGCTTTGAACTTGCTTATGGAGAACTGACAGGAGGGGCACAAGTGCTGCGGGAGCCCAAGCTTCTCTTTATCTCCACTAACACTCCAGGAGATGACTAGGTTTATGCTCAAAATTTCTTTAAATCTCAAATGTTGGAAATTCATGCAAAGTATATATCCATTTCTCTCAATATGAATATAATTCTTGCCTATCCTCTCTAAACACAAACATAACTATTGTGCAAATGATGCTGTGTAGATGTGTTAAGTTTATCACTGGCTTCATTTATCTATTGGCCCATTGCTAAAGTCATTAGGGTCTATTCTGCCTCATTTAAAATAAAGGGTGTAAAACAATAATATATAAAGAAGGATAAAATTAAAATAGGCTCTAAGCTGAAGGAGTAGACTCACAACTGCATTTGGTTGCCAAAGTATGATCTACTCAAACTAACCAGACTCTCAGCTAAGCTGATTGACTTTTTAAAATATCAATTATGTGACACAGAAAGGAGAATATCTTCATCTTTTTCGTAAAAAATATTTTTTTAATCCAAGAAAGATGCAAGAGAAAATATTTGAATTTCCTTGTAAAGAATCTGTATTACTTTAAAGTTTGGACACACAATATATATATACATACTTTTTTTCCCATCGATTTTTACATAACTCTTTTGCTTTATAATATTTATACTAATTTGTACTATGGTATATATGAGTGTTGGGTCATAATAAATTTTTAGATTAATGGCGAACTAATAGTCTGAAACAAAATCAATTAGGATGACTATGCTCTGAGGTCTAGTGGTTATCCAGATGTAAAGTAAGTGTGTTGCTTTAACTTTGAGGCTGCACATTATGTTTGACTCAGAAATCAGTTATCCACTTAGAAAGCAATTTTCTACAGCAGAAAAGATGTGATTTTTCTTTAAAACATGGAACATAATAGGTGTAATTATTTGGATGCAGGATATACAAAACTTCACTGTAAATGGTGCATAAATGTGGCCTCATTTTGTATTGATTTATGAGCCATATATAGCACAGCCCTCCATATCCTCTGCATCAGGTATAAATATATTGATGTGGAACTGAATAGTCATATCTACCCATTGTGAAATAGAATTACCTGAAACAGTACAAAACAGTGGGTTGTGTAACGGTGCATTTACACAACAAAGATAATGTAGGGATGTTAAATTGAGCTACATAAAATGTTTATAATATTTCTCCAAACCAGGACACCCATGAGAGCTTTTATTTTCACTACTTGGGGGTCATTTTCATCCTAACTAGCAAGTCCATTTTAGATTCTTAAGAAATCTGGGCAGCTGACAGAATATTCCAGAATTTTATTTATTGAACTACCAAAGTTGGTCCTCATGTCCCACAATAAGTGATTCAGGGACCTTAATTTCTGATCATTTGCTACCCATAGAATCCTTTTAATTCTCAATTACAGGTAATAGTTAACACTCACTCATAGGAATTAAAAGTTAATTCTCGGGATAATTAGAAATGTGTCTAAGCTATCTGAATAGCTCTTGTAAAAAGAATTTTATGTTAAATACATTTGTTTTAAATGACAAATTCAAACACACAGTTTATGTTATAGAGATTTCATTTGTTTATTGTTCACTGTTTATTGAATTTGCAAACATAAATTGAGAGACTACTATGTGCAGGGCATTATGCTGGTACAAGCCCATTGAACAGAAAGGAGGGCTCTGTCAGTGCATCAGAGCAAATGCCAAGGAGCTCAATACATTTTTGCCATTGGAAAAATTTTTCACGTTTGACTAAACCCAGCAGCTAGTCCGTCATTGCTGATTCATAGCTGGGATGCATCACAGCACAGAAGCAGAGAAGCAACACTGTTCCAAGACCCGTAGAAACACAGTACACACAGTCCGGTAAAGAGAACTTGAATCTATCTCAGAGGAGAAAATAAGACTTGCCTGAAACTCTGATTCAAGGGAGTGACCTCCATGTTGTAGACTACGTGGAAAATACAGAGGAAGATCGATAGATAATGCAGAGCAAAGAGCTCACTGGGATAATGGTTTCACCAAATTCTCTAGTAAGCAGGGATTAAAATATTTATCAGATCCACTCAGTACTATATTTGTAGTTTGTTTTCAATATAACTAGGACTTATCTAATGCTTTGTGAAATTATATGCAATTCTCATTCTATTCCCAATCATTTTGTGCACTGTTAATTTGTTAATTAACCAGATAATTATAGTTGCAAACAGAAAAATGGTAATCGGGTCCAAGATTCTGAAAGCCAGGGTAGAGGGACCTTTTACAGAATTCTGCCTCAGCAAGGCTTGCTCCTATCTGGCTGTACTGTTTAGTAAAATAGACACTTGGGATTCAGGTAATAAAATAAAATATGGCAATTAGGGCAATAGCAAGAAATTCAACCAAGGAGAATTAGGAAAAAATATTCAGGGAAAAAGAGGTGATATTTGGGCAAGGTCTCTGCCGGGGAGAGAAAGGAGAGCGGGACAAGTAAGGTGATGGGAATAGTGCATGCTAAGCTTTTTTCAAGTGTAAGTTGTTTCTTTCTCTGTTCTTCATTAATAATGCTTAACTTTTCAGTTTTCTTATTATTTCTCCTTGTGAGCTCATCTTCTATTCCCTTGAAACTTCAGATGCCTTGGTAACAAAACTAAAGGAAGAATAATATAAATAGACTAATCTCATGTATATAAATTTCAAAAATATGCAAAATAAAAATGATGTTTACAAATACAAATGTGTTTAAACCCATAAAGGAAAACAGAGGGTGGTAAATTAAAAACCAATTAAGAGAGTGGTTACCTCTGAGATGAGTTGGAATGATTTGGAATGAGAAAGAGTATGCCTGGGGCTTCAGAGGAAACGGTTATATCTAATTCTTAAATTGGTGAGTAGCATCACTTTTTACACCTTAAACACTCTCAGGGTGGGTTCTTTGGGGAGCAGACTCAGATGGAGTTAGCGTGCCGGAGGTAAGTCCATTGGAGTTTCCCTTTGGGATCCACACCTGTGAAGGCGAGAGGAAGGAAGCAGGATTGGGCAGAGGGAGAAGGCCAGCTGTGATGCAGGCCTGCCATCCTCAGCCAAGCTCCTGGGGAGCTCTAAGGCTGAATTGTCAGAGTCGTCCCATGGTAGCCAGAAATGGCTGGGCCTTTATATCCTGCCTCATCAGTCATCAGATGTGAGCCATCCCCAGAAAGGCACGCTCCGGTGCAGCGGAGGCCATCCCCGAAGGCACTGACAGCTGAAGGCTGTCCACCTACCGCATTTCCAGCAGCCGGGACAGCAGGTCCTTCCTTGAAGGGAGATCCGGATGGTGCATATGACTTTGTAACAACACAATAGTTCAGGAAATATATTTTTAAAATAACCTCGACTTATCAATGTATTGTTTTTAGAGTTTGATCATTTCTTTTACTTGAAATCAAAGAAAACATATGTTCTATACAGTATGCTGTGCTTCTTTTTCTTCCACAGTTTTTCAACGAAAACACATTTTCAAGTTCTTTCAGTACCCTGGGACATATTGTCAGATTCTAGAGACTAATTTCATTTGCTTTGGCTGTGCAATCTCTTATGTTTTGCTTCACCTATTTCCGTCTAAAATTTCCATCTTGCCGTGTTGTTTAAACTCCTTCCAGTTTCCCAACCATTTCTTCTCGCTGAAAGAGCAAGAAGCGAAAGATGAATCAGCATTTGCCTTTCTTTTTCAGCTGTAATTTAGCATCTCACACACTTTCCCAAGCAGAGGGCTTATTTCTTCCTTGCTATTCTGTTTGAAAAGGTATGTGTAGAACATTTTTTCATGAGCCTCAGCAAAACAGTGGGACTAACTCCTACGGATATTTATCAGATTCGGCTTCAGCTTATAGTCCCTTGATGCTTCCTCAGGACTCATCACACTGGGTTAAACACCTCCCCTAGATCCTCGACACTTCCTGTGTGGGCCCTATCGTGGTCTTTATCACACTGTGCTATTATCATCTGCTTTTTTCTTTGTCTTTATGCTAAACTGAGATAATTTTGATATGCTTCTATTTTATCCTAAGTGTCTAGACCTACTCTACCCTTTGCCCCCAAAATCTCTTTCCATGCATTTGATTAAGATTTCTTTTTCTCTTTTTTCTTTTAAAAGAATCATTTTAGAGATTCAATTGGAGAACACAAATGCCCATACTTCATGAAATTGTTTATTTTACCTCTTAAATATTTTTTCCCAGAAATAAAAATCAAATGTCGGTTAAGTCAATCACTAGATATATTTTTAATCAATTGTTATTACACTGAAAGCATTTCCACTACACTGCTCCAAAGTATTATTCAATACTTCCATAATATGAGGATTTTACAAATTTGTGCTAAATAATTAATAATTTAGGCTAGCAGATGGAAATGTAGAGTTATGTGAACTACAGATTCTCATGAATCAAAGTTGTTTGAATTAATTGTGTATCACTTGAGATTCAAAGAACTTGTATGATGTTCACTTGGGATTTATTTAAATTCTTATTTCCCAAGGAAACTCAATAATTATAATACAGGAAATTAACATCCTTTGAAATATATTCTTATCCATCTTGGCAGGAAATAAAAACACTCTAAAGCCATTTAATCTAAAGATGCACTTTCTTTAAAATTGCCCAAATTATTTCCTGTAGAGTTTATTGAACAGGCTGTTCCAAGAGATGGATGGACAGTCTTGGAAAGAAGCAGAATGATCAAGTGAAATGACAACCACATTTAACTTTATCAGAAATGACCTGAAAACCCATTTACCACAGTCATCTTCTGCATCAGCCTGTGTAATAGTGCTTTTAATGAAAGAGACAAGCATAACTTAACTAATTACTTAGAGACACTGAAATCAGTCATGTCAATGACTCCATCACACATACTCCTTTGGTTTTTCTACTAGTTTTTCTTAAAGACAAAATAATTATCAGAAAACTCTACATATTAAAAAATAGCAGACCAGATGGTGATAATATATTAAAAATGTATGCTTAAATTTATCTAACTTAATATAGTAATTTTCAAATATGAATAAGAGTTCAGAAATTCTTTAAGACTAGTTTATTCCTCACAAAAAAAAAAAAAAAAAGACTAGTTTAGGCTACTTGAATTCTGGAAGTCCTTCATGTATTGTCAGTTGTTAACATAGAATTATTAACTATCCATTATTCCCCCAATGGCAGTTTAGATAGGGACAAAAATAAAAGTAGATTGACAGAAATTTGAATGTATGAAAAATGTATTCCTGAATAGATGGATGTAAGTCATACTAATTTTCATAAAATCCACATGATCATCAAAACCAAAGCTGACTTCAAAGATACAATAGCATTCTAGGTACAATAAAATGTTAAGTAGAGATGTTTAGGTCTAACCCTCTAGTTTTAGGATAAATTAGTTGCCTGTCAATAATTTAGCTATTGTGCTAATCAAAGGTCAAGACCAATCAGACTTCTGAATGACTAAAATAATCAAACTATGATGCGTCATTTCAGGCATATATTGTGCTAACATCATCACCTTCTTATTATGCTTAAAATTACTGATTACTTTAAAAATCAGCATTTCTTACTCAGATTGAGAATAAATGTGGGTGAAGAAAGCCACGAAGTGGATGAAGGATAATGGATCCTGACCAAGGGTGAGAAGATGGATTAAATTAACTTATGTATCTGTAATAACGATCCTTTCCATTAGTTCATATTGGGTAAAATTTAACAGAGTTGACCAAGGTTAAAAACAACCGGCTGTTGACAAATATTTGTTCAGCACAGCTGCAGTCCAGGTTCAGGCCTGCTGCACTGAGGCTTTGAGTAGACAAGATGACACAGTAAGAAACAGAGCACAGAACTCCTAAGTGGGGCACAGCAGGACCTTCTCTGAAGGTTGATGTGATCTCACTCTCAGCCACTCACATGAAAGTCTGCACACCCACACTTCTTAGATCCTCTGACTTGCTACATTCTTCACTTGCTGTGCATTGCTGAGATCACTGAACATCATGTGAACAGCTTCCGGGAAGAAAAGGAGGCTAGGTAGGCTAATCCCTCCCTTGGAATGTTGCTTCTTTGCTGGATTGATGGAAGTAAAAGCAACCTTAGGCAAGCTGGAATCATCATTTCATCCAGTCTTTGGAACAAATCCAGATTTTATGGTCTAGCTTAGCTTAAACATCCAAAACCAGACTGCAGGTCTAGGCAGAGGCCTCTGACTCAAATGCCTCCTTCCCAGGTAAGTATCAGGTAAGTAGTAAACATTGCCACTTATCACAATATGTGATAAGATATGTGACCCACAATATGTGGGTCACAATATGTGACCCAACAAAAGAGCAAAGAAAACAGTTTCTGACTCCTAATTAATAAAGATTTGCATAGTCTTATATATCATGATAACTCCAGATAAAATTTATTTCAATTACTGGATTTGAGTCTTAATATCTTAGCCAAAGAATCATATAAAAAGGACAACAAAATAAACCACGTGAATTCTCATTTTCTGAACTATGAAAATATTTTCCTATATTAACCTGTCCTAGAGCACTAGTCACTAGTCCTCTGATATAAAAGTGGTCTGAAGACAGCACGCAAAGTCTCAGAACAGCCGATTTTTAAATGACTCTTCAGAAGCTGTTGGAACATTTAGGCATCCTGTTTAAAGGGAATTGATTCTGCCATATATATATGGAATGTACAGGATAAGCTCTATAATTTGATGGTTTGAAGAGTCTGGAACAACCCACTTAATACTTGTCTACAAACTAGCCCTAGGACTTCAATTTACCTTGTACACCTCAGTAAAACTCACATTGAGCAATTAGGACTAGAAACACTAATGGCTCTGGAACTTGGATAGAGGGTGAAAATGACCTGTAGCTGGGTAGGTTTCCAACTGTTCTATGCTGTGGACTTGCATCCTAACGCTTTGCTAAGGCCCACTCTGCCAGATGAGCCCTTTTTGCTATTCTGCCCTATTCTAATCCCTTTAGAAAACAAACAGATTTGGTAATCTTTGCATCATAATGAAATGGAAAATTCAGCTAGCTACCAGTGCCCTTTCCAGTCTTTGAATATTTGGACGTAAGACTGCAGCATCTTGCCCAACTTGAATGAAGGACTGTGGTTTCCTTTAGATGAGTCAGAGATGCTTTAGCTGGAGATACTGTGATGGGAAGGGCTTTGACCATCTTTCTACACAGTTCAGAGATAACTGAACAAATCACTGACAGTGGCCAATTAAAGCAGAAACCAGACTAGGTCCAGAAACCGAGTGATCATAGACTGTAAAAAAGGCAGCCCCCAAATTGAAGTAAGATTGATGAGGTCTAAGCATTGAGACAGGCTGAGAAATCATTAAAATTCAGGAGAGCATTTGGGACCAGAATGACACAGTGACACAATGCTCAAATTCATTACCACTTGCCCAGCCAATTTCACTCCAATGGATCGTTAACATTTTGTGACCAAAGTCGTTCAGAAGATTTTTCAACATATTGCACAAAATGTGGTGCTAGGCTTCTCATTTATCTGTTAGACAAATAAAAATTATCCAGAAAGATGAGGCATTCAATATTAGAATGCATGATGGATCACTTCAGAAGAGCAGGCTTAGTATTAAAAATGATGCTAAGTTAGCAAATACAGGAGGTATTAGTGGTGGAATTGGAGGAGGAGAAGGAAGAGGAGGAGAAAAAGGGGGAGGGGATGCAGCTATGGGTTTATACACTTATTTCTTCAAAAAGGATCTCTCTCATCTACCTAATGGGTTTTACGGATTAGGTTTAATTAGCTAAGGTTTCCAATTTCCACAAGGGAGATTAGTTAACAAATAAGAGGTTTTCTTCTGTTCTCCAATATAATTCATTTTAGGAAGATACGTTCAACATGCTTATTATGCAGATTTCCTCTGCCATCACTGCAATTATTTCCTTCCAAACCAAACACTCTTTTTTAATATTCTGATAGGGAGGGAGAAAGACTATAAATGTGCCTTAAGAATTTTACCTGGAAAGACAGGGTTTTTGTGGTTGGTTGGTTGGTTGTTTTGAGAGGAAGAAAAGGAAAAAGGGCAAAAAAAGCTTAAGGAACAGAAAGAAGGCATTGAGTAAATAATGTATTCTGCAGGATCATTTACTAACGAACTGTTTTGTTTTGTGAGGAAGATTGGCCCTGGGCTAACATCCATGCCCATCTTCCTCTACTTTATATGGGACACCACCACAGCATGGCTTGACAAGCGGTGTGTAGGTCCGCGCCCTGGATCCGAACTTGCGCACCCCTGGCTGCTGAAGTGGAGCACGTGACTTAACCACTACTCCACCGGGCTGGCCTTGAACTGTTTTTTAGTGACCAAAATAAACACTGTATTTTGAAAATGCACTGTGACCAAGTTGAGTATAAGAAAATGAGTGGGATACTACTTAAAATAATGGCAGGATTATATCCATGATTCCAGATCTGCTCTCAAATTCAGATGTTCTAAAGCACTGCTTCCCAAATCATCGTCCCCAGGGGCCATCTAAAACAGTGTTCCACTCCAAATGAATGATGTCAGCTTTTTTTTTTTTTTATTTTGGTGTGGAAAAGATAAGTAAATGGATGGCATTTTATTAATTTTCACATTCCTCCAATTTTTTTCTTAAATTTTAGCACTTATTAACACGTGCATATGTTAGAATCTAGTATGGATGGCCAATTACTTTGCCCAAAATAATATTTTAAGTTACTTTATGTCAGATTTATGTGTTACATGAATACTGTGACATCTAGTCATCTCATCACAATCACATTTGAAAACAATGTTATTGACACGTGGTTAGCCAACGCGGCAAAATGACTTAACACTTTGGTTTCATGGTATTTTCAGGAAAATAATAATTTCTCTATATTGAAAGGGAGATTATCTTTGCCTTGAACTTGGAAGTAATGGGGACAGGAGGGGAGAAAAGGAGGTAAAGAGGAAAAGACAGGAATAAAAGAAGGGAGGTAAATAGACAGAGACCAGGACCAAATCACAGTGCTGGCAAAACTCACTTAACACAACAAAGCCTTTGGGAAAGCTGGGATTAGATCCATCAGAGAAGGGAAGAACTGAGCCAGATGACTTTTCTCTTGTTTTATTCTTTTCTCTCCCTTTTTTTTGTTTTCTTTTCTTTTTCAATTTTTACTTCCCCTTCTATTTTTCCCATTTCTTCCCATTTATCCTCTAATATTTTTTGCTCTATCCAGTGTTTTTTTTTCTTTCATTCCTCCCATTCCTCCCTCTCCCTGTCCATAGAGAACGGGGGAGTCCAGGCCTGTCTCACCTGGAAAGTTGGAAGGGCAGCGTCTGAAGGTTAGCATTCTTTCCTCTTCTATCTATCTGGTCATTTCTCCCTAAAGAAGACTCCAGAATATAGCTGGCCTGACTCTGAATAATTTAAAGAATTTTTTGAACTATTATTCATTTCTGAACTATACAAAAGAGATGACATGAGAGATACCCAAACTGTCGTTGGGGATCAATGATGCGATCTAAAATGCTATTAAGTCAACAAATTGTTTCCCACACAGTGAGCAAAATAAGTTTTTCCCAACGTCAACAGCCTCGCGTGGGCCTCATAGATATTTTATCCAATATTAATGATAGATTTTGGATACAAAATCCTCTTTTCTGATACTTTGGAACACATCCTATTTTGTCCGCTATAATATATCTGACTCTGATAAGAAATATTCTGAAAAGAAAATGTATTCATGAAGCACATCTCATCATGAGGAAAGGCATTACTTTAACAAGAAGACCAACTAGTGATGAGCATCTTGAGATGCTCTAAAAAGAAAACTCCCAGGTCAGAAGTGAAGAAATGTGTCTGGATTATAAAGGCTCCCCTTTCTCCCCAACATTAGAAGGGGGAAAGCGGCTGTGTAAGGAAAGAAAGGATCATCTGTTTTCCTTATCAAGACTCTGCATATGAGCCAGAGTTGGTAAATACACTTATTCTCATTCAGATCTCTTCTTGAAGAAAGGGAAGACAAATGGTAAAGCAGCATCAGTTGTAAGAGAACTGAAAAATTATACAACAAAGTAAAGCTAGGCTTTGTAGTTTAAGTAGAAATGAAATGGTTTATTACACACTGAGAAGTATTAAATGAACCCAGGCAGGGACATATGCTGTTATTCTTTTGGGGCTTAACTATTCTCTGGATTATATCAGTTACATTTGGAAGCTGTTCTAACTCATTCAGGTCACAGAGAATAAGCCTTCAATGTGTTAAAATAGAAGTATCTTAATTGAAAAACTGTAAGAAAAAAACTAGAATATTTTAAATAGTATTTGCACTGTGTTTCAGAATTAAAAATTATGTGTGGAGGAGTGAAGAGGGTCCTTAGGAATAATAGAAGAATTTGATCTTTTTCATTTCTGGCTCATTTTTAGCAATGACAGATCACATTGGCATAAAAAGAGTCCAGCCCACATTGATTTTCCTTTTTTCCAGAACATTGACAAATGATTATATACAAGGATTATGTGTATTTTTAATGCTCTGTAGCTGTGTGGGTTTAAGTTATCTATCCCCAGTACACCTAAATTTTGACAGGCACTGAATCCTTCTTTTCATATATTCCTCACCACATACAGCAAATAGAATAAAAAGACAAGGGACTGAATTCTGACTCTACCACTTAGCAGATCCGAATTTAGACAATTTATCTATGTTTATCTAAACACCCCCAGCCACAGTTTTCTAATCCCCTTAAAGAACTTTTTTTATGAAAATCACATTTTTAAAAAAATTTAAAAAGTGTTTGCGAAGCAATAAACAAATGATGCAAAAAATTGTTACTATCTCTTCTTAGTAATCTCTCGTGGAAACAATTCAATTACTGAACTGCTTTCACCGAGAAGGTGGACATGATTCTCCTCAGAATTCCAAAATATTGGGTATAAACTATCACAGGTCCTGTCAACATCTTCCTTTGGCCAGTTCAGTAATCTGATCTTGTCCCAGTATTTCTAGATCCTATTCTTGGTCTCCATTTTGATGTTAAACTTCCTCTCCGTCCCTCCTTTCACAAGCGTCCACTGGCCCCTGTTTGAAAATCTCCTCCTGGACTTTTATACCTCCTTCCCTCTCCTCTTCTCATAATAACTAGACAATCAGAAGTTTATACAAATGTCATTTTCAGGAAGTATTTTACTTCCTGACGCTCCCATAGTTTATTGGCTTGAGTAAAATTACAAGGAGAAGCCAGTTCCTTTGAGTCAGGGAGAGGAGTAGAGATCAACCTGAGCTAGACGCAGTTCATGCTGCTGTGGTACAACCGGGCGCAATCCTGAGTCTTGGCTACGTTGCTATCAGAATCTGAACTATCTAGGTGGTGAGGCGGTAGAGGCTGCTTAGCTAGTATCTCCTGGGAGGTGCTAAACGCACGTGAAAATTCATGTTCGTAATTGCACACATATATGACTATATTAATCAGTCATATGTTTTTTCTTTCTTGGCAAAGCATGGAAAAAGTCAGCATCCATGGGGAAAAATTCAATCCTGATACTTATTCTGAGAAAATCAATTTTGTTGGTAATGTAGAGGCCAAGTACAGATGACTTAAATGAACCAGTCTTGGTTTCTCCATTACATTTCAGGAATTGAAAAAGAAATGAAATAAATTATAACATTTCACTGAAATTTAATCTTGTTGCTTTTTGATAGTTAACTAATATTGGGTGCCGAGAGAGTTCTTAATATCCAAGGGTGTATTTATAACCACCAAGAAGAAATATATTTTGTACGAGTATTGTATTAGGTTTCTCAGAGAAACAGAACCAATAGGATGTGAATGTATACAGAAAGAGATTTATTATAAGGAATCGGCACATGTGATCACGGAGGCTGGCAAGTCCAAAATTTTCAGGGTAAACAAGTAGGCTGGAGACCCAGGAGAGCCAATAATGCAGTTATAGTCCAAAAGATGGCAGGTTGGAGACTCAGGAGATCCAAAGTGCCACTTCAAGTCTGAAGGCTGTCTGCTGTAGAACCAGGAAGAGCTGGTTGCAGATGAAATCTGAAGGCCATCTGCCGGAGAATTCTCTCTTGCTCAGGGAAGGCTGATGTTTTTGTTCTATTCAGGCCTTCAACTGATGGATGAGGCCCAACCACATTATGGAGAGCAATCTGCTTTACTCATAATCCAATGATTTAAATGTTAATCTCATCCAAAACACACAGAAAATGTCTGACCAAATATCTGAGCATCCTGTGGCCCAGCCAAGTTGACACATTAAATAAACCATCATAGGTATTATGTTAACATATACAAATATATATATACACACACTATAATATAGGTATATTATATGTATAAAATATAGGTGTATATATATATATAATATTTTATATACGTGTGTGTATATATATACATATATATATTATGTTCCACAAAACCTAAGATACTTTCTAACATTCTACTATGTACTGCAAACCAAAATTCCAGAAAAAAGTGCATGTGTGGGTGACTGGAACTTTGACTTTGTTACTGTCATTCCTGGATTGATTTTTTTATTAAATGGGATTTTTTAAGTAGCCTTCTAATGAATGCATGACATTAACTCATCATTGAATGATGATCACATTTTAAATTAGTGTTTCTTATAAATAATTTTTTCACATATTAAAAATGAAAATACATTATATTGATTCATTTATACCTTCAAAAATGTAGGTATTATCATAAATCTTTAGAACATCCTTTCTGATTAATTTTGTAGTCATTAGTTTTATTCATCATGTGAAGTCCCTTGATGATACAGCATTTTGCTTCAGCTTCTAAGACAATCATAACTATACTTTATCTACCTCATATGTTCATTACCTCCTGTAAAGATCACAGTGTTGACAATATGAAATCTAATTCCACACTTCCAAAAATATATCTGTGATTGCAGAGTTGTGTTTAAGGCATTTATCTTATATTATGGTTTGACATTGCATTTAGCAGATGACAAATGATGATTCTAATCCTTGTGGACCTGATTCCATAGTGCTTTTCACATCAAAATTGGGAAAAGTTTAATCTGAATGAGGTCAGCAAAATAAAGATGAAAGTGTCATGTGATACCGTTTGAAAGAATCAACTTAAATAATAGTTAAATTATGAAAAATGTTTTATATGAACAAAGCATAGAAGGTCATCTTTGATATCTTGGAGATTAGATAATTTCTAAGGGTGTTTTTCCTACCAATTTATTTATACTCGGTATGATGTGTTTTCTATCCTATTAGAGCAAAATTATAACTGAGCTGTTGCATATATAGAAAGCATAAGGCATCTATATTAGGCTGAATGCTTATGGAAATATTTCTTTTTTGAATGAAACTCTAAGATATAGATTAAAGTGACATCCTCTGACCTCATTTAGTCCTGATGCTGAAAAGACAGCACTCAGCAACATCACACTCGGCAAAAATGTTGTGTGGCCTTAAGGAGAACTTGGGAGATTTGGGGGAAGATTATATAAAGATCAAAACCCAAAAAGAAAAGTAATCCAGGTCTGAAGTGTTCAGATTTGGAGGAATCTGGAGCTTTTAGTTCTATTCTCAGTACCAGCAAGCCCTTTGGGAGGATTTAGGAGACGTGGAAAAATTTATATAAAGATCAAGTCCCAAGCAGAACAAGTTTTTCATATCGGGCTTTCAGATTTGGATGAATGTGGAGATTTTTGGTCTATTTCCAGTTCATCAAGCAAGTTACCCTTCACAGGAAGACTTAAATCACAAGTAGAGAGGGGCTTTCGTTTTACCACCAGGCCTGCCTGGAAATCTTATCATGATTGGAGGATCTGCCACACTGTTTTTCAGATTTCCAGGTGGCTTTGCTCAAAAAATTAAAATTAAAAAAAAAATTAAATAAAATAAATAAATAATGAGACATCTTACTTCTGATTTTGGAAATCAACCAATTCTTTTTCCTGGCATTTGCAAGCTTCCAAAAAAGTCACATTGAATCAGCCACTATTCAGGAATTCCCATTATGGAAATCAGTAAGGAATACCACATTTTGGGAAACTGAATGAGGATACTGAAAAATAAAAGTTTTTTTCCGTTTTTAAGAAAAAATTATTCATTTATTCAAAGGTGAGGGATATGTATACATGCACTCAGAGCTCACACTGTTTCATGGTTTGTACCCAGTATAGTATAACTTTATAAACATATAACTTAGAATAAATGGTTTATGTGTTCCATATATTTCACTTTTTAAGTGATTTTTTAAGGTTACTGTTGTTTGATGTTTTTATTATTAATTTTCCTCCCATTGGCAGTTTCTTGAATGAAAATACAAAGAACTGACCATTATTTTCTTCTGTAAGAGTTTACAATGTTAAAAGCTATTAAAATATGCAGCTATCTAATATTTTTCTTTTATTCCCAAGAAAAATAACAAGCTGGATACATTAAATTCCTTTTCCCACTCTAAAATGAGTTTTCATTTCCTATTCTACACAGTGATGTCTCCCTTTAACATAAGACCCTATGAATTTAAAAATCACATCTGGAAGGAGAGAAGGTCTTACTAGAACTAATAAGCAAACAAGACAGGGATGCTCCCTGCCTCTTTAACCAGATGCCTGTCCTCATTCTCATTTCTAATTGCTGTAAAGGGTGCAGATGTTTGTTCCAAACTGATGCTTTGCACTGACATCTGGCCCACATTTGTTTATTGACTTGATCTTGTCCAGAAGAGGCTGTGAATAGACATTTTGAAATTGAAAAGAATAACATACAGGTATTTAGTGTTGGGGAAAATAGAATGATGTGGGCTTGGAAGAGAAGATAGACATAAGGATGCGTTAGGAAGAAAGGCTTTTTGAGGTCAAGAATAAATCCCTTAGAAATATACATATTTTTAAGCAGAATATAATTGCCTTCTGTATACTCTTATAAAGCTATTGTTCTCTGTAAGGTTTTTTAACATGACTGATTTACATCTAAAGTTGCTTTTGTATACTGACTACATACAATGCCTTACTGCTAAGGAGGATGTATAGATGAAGAAATTAAAGAATTAAAGGACTTAACCTGACATCTCAGACTGACAGATGAGACCGAGGAGTCTCCAGATAGTAGGAATAGAAGTGACTCTAAAAGATCCCACAGTTGGGGAACAAAGAGAGGTAAGTAAGAAATGGCACAGACTGGACAGCCTATGAGGACCTGTAGGGTTTCATGAAGGTTGGTTTGAGAGAAAGAAACGAACTGTGAGGGAAAAATATAAAATAGTTCCTCCATTAATGGATGCCTTTTTTTTTTTTTTATAATTTTATCTATTTATTTTTTTCCCCCAAAGCCCCAGTAGATAGTTGTATGTCATAGCTGCACATCCTTCTAGTTGCTGTATGTGGGACACGGCCTCAGCATGGCCGGAGAAGCGGTGCATCGGTGCGCGCCCAGGATCCGAACCCGGGCCGCCAGCAGCGGAGTGCACACACTTAACTGTTAAGCCACGGGGCCGGCCCCAATGGATGCCTTTTATAAGCTAATATGTATTTCTTATTCTCTATTCCCCAAATTTCTTAACTCTATGTATCTATCTATGTATCTGTCTATCTATCTATCTACCAACTATCTATTTTGGTTTTGCATCATTTTGAGAGCTCAGCAATTCACTCATTTTAGCTGCTCTGTGAAAATAGTACTTCACCTTACCTGACCTAAACATGTGTTAGTTGATCAATTAGTGTCCCCTTCTTAATGTGCCCCAAGATTAAGTACATAGACCCACACTACATTTGTAGGTTTCTTAATACAGAGTGAAATTTTTAAAAGGTGAGTTACCTACTTGAAAATCAACTAGGCCATTATCCTACCGAAAACAAGATTTCTTTTTGCAAAATCTCTTACTTCTGCATAAGCAAATTCAGTTAAAAGTAAAACTCTCATTGCAAAATTCTTTGCCTCATGTTACCACCTTGCTATAAATATATAGAGGAGTGAGATACACTTCTAATTAAGAATACTCAGAATTGGCAGAAAGACATTCTGAGGTTTTAAAAACTATCTATGCAAAGAAATGATTTGATTTCATAAAATTAATCTACGAGAATAGACTAAGCAGCAATTATGTGTGTATTACTATGTTGAACCAAATTCAATAATACCTGAGAAATGCACAGCATGACTTCCAAGAGCCAGACATTTTATGTTTTCTTTAGTTTTAAACAATTTGATTATGGTGCACTTGAATGTAGTTTTCTTCTACTTGGGATTTGTTGAGATTTTTATATTTTTAAATTTACAGTTTTCATCAAATTTGCACATTTTTAAAATCATTGTTTCTTTAAATATTTTTTCTGCTTCTCCACCCTTTCAGGACCCCAAGTTGCCCCACAGCTCACTGATGCTTTTTCATTTTTTTCAGTCTTTTCTCTCTTTGTGTTTCATTTTAAATGATTTCTATTTCTGTCTTTGAGTCCACTCACCTTCTACAATGCCTAAGCTGACATTAATTGCATCTTATGTATTTTTTAATCTCTAGAAGTCCAATTTGGATCTCTCTTATATCTTCCATATCTCTACTTATCATGCCCAATCTTTCTTCTAGCTTCTTGAACATATGGAATACAATAGTAAGAACTGTTTTAATGTCCTTGTCTACTAACGCTATTATCTGTGTTATTTCTTGGCCCGTGTTGATTGATTGTTTTCTTTTTCCTCATAATGGATTACATTTTCCAGTTAATTTCCACACCTGGCAATATTTGATTGGATAGCAGACCTTGTGAATTTCACCTTGTTGCATCTCGATATTTGCATATTCCTATAAATAATCCAAATTTTATTTTATGACTAAGTTACTTGGAAATATTAGGATCATTTTGGGTCTTGCTTTAAAGCTTTGTTAGGCAGGACCAGAGCAGCATTTACCCTAGAACTAATTCTGCTCCACTATGAAGGCAAATACTTGTGAGAGCTCTATTCCCTGTCCCAGGAACTATGAGGTTTTCTTCTCTGGCTGGTGCGAACAGGCTCTGCTTTCAGCCCTATGTGAGCTTCAAGTATTGTTCCCTTTATTCATTTACAGTAGTTCTTTCTGCAGCCTCAGGTAGTTTCGTCAACGTAGGTCTGAATCAGTACCTACTGAAGAGTCCAGAGGGATCGTTTTCAGAACCCCAGAGCTCCCTTAGTATGCAGGTCTGTCCTCTCAACACTCGTCCCTGAGAACTCTAGCCATCTTGGCCTCTCAAGACTCTCAGCTCTGTTTCCTCAACCTCAGGAGACAGCTGAGCTCTTCTACCCTGCACTGTAGCCTGGAGACACTCTCCAGGCAGTAACAGGGCAATCAGAGGGCTCTCCTTCTTTGTTCACAATCTCTCAGAGATCGCTGCACTTTATTGACTCTCATCCAATGTGCTTAAAATCGCTATTTCATGTGTTTTCTCTGGTTTTGTGGTTGTTTCAGATGGGAGGATCAATTTGGTCCCTGCTGTTCTATGTTGGCCAGAAGTAGAAGCCTCTCCATGAACTTAGAATCTAATTGTGGATGAATTTGCAAAGATAAATTAATGAAAACACATCAGTGTTTTCTGATGTACTGAATAGCACATCAGTAAGTGTTAAACTGTGTGCATGACTCATTGCCTCTGGGAAGTTAAGTTTAGAGGAAGAATTTCAAGTTCAAGTAATAACTGCATGAAGGTCACTGAATAGCTGATAATAGAGTATGCTTTATATTTCCAATAAGGAAGAAATAAGGATTGGACAAAAATTGTAACTGAGTGGTTTTGGTAGAGATAAGAGGTGAATAATGTTAGACAAAAAACAAATTTGTCTGATGTTAAATCTATAGTCTGCTCTTAATATTTTAAAGACAAGGATACATAACTATATCGTATTCATCTATTCATTTGTTCTTTGATTCAATCAAATATTTATTGAGTATTTACCATACATGCCATGGACTACACATTGGGGAATTATTGAGTGTGTAATAATGAATAAGGCATGTTTTTGAAGCCCAACTAATGCAGCAGAAAAATGTATACACAGGTATTCATAAAAAAACAATTACTATAATAGAAGTTTATGCCAAGTGGCATGGAACCAAGATATATATAGAAAAGAGCCACTTATTCCCTCTGCATGTGGGGGTGGGGAACCAGGATAATTTTCAGAGGCAATGTGATACTTAAGCTGCATCTTGAAAAACATTTGAAAATTTGCCAGGTAGAATTTTGTGAGGAATAGAAAGCTAATTCTAAACATAAAAACAAGATCGACTCAAAATTTGTGGGACCCAGTACAAAATGAAAATGCAGTCCCCTTGGTAAAATTGATTAAGAATTTCAAGATCGAGATGGCAGAGCATTAAGCCTGCTGTGGGGCCCTTTTGAATGCAGGACTCTGTGTGACTGTACAGGTCACGTGCCTACAAAGCTGGCCCCATTGTTTATGTCTAGAGTCTAGGCTGAATAGCAATGGCAAGGTCAGAGATGACCCTGAAAGATATATATAACATATGAAGGGGTGGGATTGTTTGACTGAGTCCATGCCAGAGAAAAGGGAAATTGATTGAAAAACGCTTAAAATCTTTTTCCAAAAAAAAAAAAAAATGCCCTCAGTTTCGTTGATCTTTTCTTTGTTTTTCTAGTCTCTATTTCATTTCCTTCTGCTCTAATCTTTATTATTTCTTTCCTTTTGCAAAATGTGGGCTTAGTTTGTTCTTCTTTTGCTAGTTCCTTGAGGTATAAAGTTAGGCTGTTATTTGAGATCTTCCTTTGTTTAATATTACAACTATTTAGAAATAAACTATTTTACTGCTAATATAACAGCATCTCCAGCTGCAAATTATGAAACCAGCAATTCTACCCAGTAAGTCTTCATGGCATATTATTTCAAAAGACGGTCACAAAACAATATCTTTTATTCCACATGCCTTTTGCAATGAAATTTGATCTCTCCTCTCACCAAGAAGTGGAGTCTTTTTCACCTTCTCTTGAACCTAGGCTGGCTCTGTGATTAGGTTTGACCAATAGAATGTGGCAGAATTGATAATATATAGCTTCATTTAAGAGGACTTGTAGATTCCATTTTGACTCTTAGAACACTGTTTTTTGGAACTCTGTCTAGAACCTTAAAGAAGACCAAGCTAACCATATAGAGAAGCCACATGGAAAAGAAATGAGGCACCAGAAATGTAAATTAAACCTTCTTGGACCTCCCGTCCCAGCTACCAGCTGAACGCAGACAAATGAGTAAACCTAGCCCAAACCAGGTTGAACAAAAAAATCACTGACTTGATCCCTGGCAGAATTCCAGACTCATAGACTTATGAGAAATAATGAATTATTGTTGTTTTAAGTCAATCAGTTTTGGGGTGATTACTTATACAGCAACAGATAATTGAAACAGAAATTAAATCTGCCCTGAGATATAAAACATGAAGTATCATTACTTTTACACTTCAAGTTTTCCTTAAAATGCAATAGATTTTAAAATGTTATTATTTTAAAAATGTTATTAATTACTAAAAGGAATAATAGCTATTACCTATTTTTGCTATTGTTCTTTTTATATCAGCTTAGAAAGACTTAATTTTTCAGAAAACACACAAAACATAAGTAGCATTGGTAAACGTCTTGATTAATACCATATTTAATAATGTGAACATAAAATGACATGAAAAATAACAGTAATGAAATTAGAATTGGGTGCTATACATGAGATTGTTGACTGTTACCTATAACGAGGCAGACCGTATGTCAATGTCCTGCAGAAGTCAGTTGGTGTGTACATCACTGACAAATGTAATCTTCGTTCACCTAATACAATGAACATGGCTCAGAGCTGGCAGGATAGTCTCTCAAACATCACCTATTACAATCTGTAATCTGATGGATTTTATATCACTGTCAATTAAAACATCATCATTTAAAAGGTATATCAAACCAGTTTAATATTAAGGACATTGGTGAAATGTGCAAAAATCTATTTATGGTGCTACCTTAAACACCTTTCAGTGTTTCCTTTCTTTCTTTTTTTGTATTTTTTTTGCTGAAGAAGATTTACCCTGAGATAACATCTGTGCCAGTCTTCCCCTATTTTGTATGTGAGTCACCACCACAGCATGGCTGCCAAGTGATGGTGTAGTTCCACGCTCGGGAACCAAACCTGGACTGCCAAAGCAGAGCACGCCAAACTTAACCACCAGCCCACGGGGCCAGCCCCAGTGTTTCCTTTCTTTCATTGATACTCTCTATCACATACATATCCATGGGATCTAATACCATCTAAGTCTTCCTGTTCTAGACTAAGACAGAGTAGACACACATCTCATTCTTCCTGCTAAGTATAGCTCAAACTCTTGATACTCTAAGTAAAACAAGCATAAGAAAACTCTGAAAACGAGAGGAGGCAGACTGGCTAGGGACATTGGGATCTGAGAAACAACATGGCAATGAATTTCCTGCATTTTCTTTTTGCCTTACACATCCTAGACTGGGTGCTGGGGAAGCCCGCAACACAGAAACACCAACAGACAAAGGAAAAACAAATGCCCACAAAAGCAAGCTTTCTCTCGCCAAAGGGCTAGGAAAGGGGCAGCCTAGAAAGACAGAAAACTTTTATATACCAAACACCTGCTCTAGCAAAACACCATGGAAAAAAATCCGTCTCCACTCCCATCAGCAAAAGCCAAGTTGGAAGCCTATATTCCAACTCACACTGAGCTCTTACCAGGCATGTCTCCAGCCTCTCCTCGCTCCACGGTAGAGTGGTGTCGGAGAAGAGTGGAGATCCCGGACTTCCACCCCCACCCAAAGGTAATGAGGCACCTGTCTCCCCACTCCCAGCCAGGATGGTGTCAGCTGAGGCTTAGTAGAGAGCCTAAAATCTCACCTCCACCAAGCAATAACAAAGTAGCCCTCCCCACCACAGGATGCCAAAGGAGGCCGAATGAGAAACCTGGACTTTCACTCCAACCTGGCACTAACAAGGCAGTGTGATGTCAGAGAAGAACTGCTAAAACAGGAAATTTAATGACCATTCAGAGTCTCATAACATAATACCCCAAAATATCCAGGATAATATCAAAATCTTTTGTTATACCAAGAACCAGGGAAATCTCAGCTTAAATAATATAATTGACAAATGCCAACACTGAGATGATACAGAAGTTGGAATTGTGTGACAAAGATTTTTGAAGCAACCATCATAAAAATAATTCAACAAGAAGTTAGGAACATTCTTGAAACAAACAAAAGAACAGAAAGTCTCAGCAAAGACATAGAAGATTTAAAAACCCAAATGGAAGTTTTAGAACTAAAAACTACCATAAGAAAAATGAAAAACTCAGAGGATGGACTCAACAGTAGAACGTAAAGGACAGAGAAAAGAATCAATGAACTAGAAGACAGAGCAATGTAAATGACCCAACCTGAACTGCAGAGAAAATGGCGGGGGTGGGGGGGGGGCATTGGCGAGGAGCAAGGAACACAGTTTCAAGGACCCGTGAGATTATAACAAAAGATCTACCATTCATGTCATCAGAGTCTCAGGAAAAGAAATGAAAGAGGGTAGAGCTGAAAGATTATTTAAAAGAATAATGGCTGAAAAGGACTTAAAGGGATTAAGATTTCTACTTCCAGTAGACTGCCTTAAGTTATTACGTCGGGGGCTGGTGGGTAATGGTAGGTTTGACTAGAAAGGAGTAGCGTAGCATGAGGGAACTGTTTATGGTGACAGAATAGTTCCGTATCTTAATTGTAGCAGTGGTTACATGAATCTACACAATCTACACATGTGATAGATATTATACACACATTGTGTCAATGCCAATTTATTGTCCCGTAGTTTTGCAAGATATAATCATTGTGGGAAACTAGTCAAAGGGTACACGGGACCTCTGTGTATTACCTTTGCAATTTTCTGTGGATCTCTAATTATTTAAAAGTAAACACCTACTGTAAGGATCCTATATTCCCTGTCCCTCTCCTGAGATTGTAGTGAGTATAGGGGAAAGAATTTTGAGCTGGAAGTCAGGAGACCCAGGTGCAGTTGCCATTTCGTGGGATGTCATCTTGGAAAAGTGTCATGACTTTTCTGTGATTTCTTTAACTGTGAATAAATGGATAAGACTAGATTTCTGACACCTCTAATTTTATGATTTGATATTTTTGTCAAAGTTAACAATCATACTGTATGATCTCATTACGATGACTAAATACGTGTAGATAGCATCACGAATTTGTCTTCACTTAGTAATTACTATTTCAAGACACTTCACAGGAACCTTGTGGGACTAAATTAAGGATATATAGGGAGCTTCCTGTCCACAGAGTTATTTAGACTCTGAGAAACTTTCTAATTATCATTCAATTTTGGAAGACAATGCTGTTAAAAAAAAAAGGCAACAAATCTATAGCCCCATTTTCTTAGATGCGTGTATCATCATGTAAATTCAAAACTCTGAGAATTAAGGAAAGAAGCAAAGAATGCATGTGGAACTTGAAAGAAAGAATCGGTTCTTTGATATGATTCCATTTAAATCCTCAGGATAACAAGCAAACTACACTGATATTCTTTTATCATAAAGAATCCATTTGGGGATGTTTATTAACTCGAACAGTTTTCTGCTTGGCATTTGAAACTATTAAAATAAACACGCCTGCGATTATTGCAATTTGAAATATTACTTTGTCAAACTGTTAAACCTGAATTTATAGCACAGGTGCTAATGAGGCATGAAAACTTTTCCAACCTGATTTGCAGTTGCAAGATTCTCATGTTTTATAGCAGTGCAATATTGTTTTTTTTTAAGTTTGCAAAGTGCCAAAGAAAAGAACACTGTCTTCACCAGTATATACTCTGGATTAGGTCATCTAATTAATAACAATTCAGGGGACAATTTGAAAGTAGTAAATTGGTTCTAAAATAAATAGAACATAATAAGGAAAATTAAAGTCTTGAGGTCTTTAGAAGGGCCTTTCTTAATTTGGCAAAAACGAATGCATTTGCTATTATTCAACCTCAGAAATGTACATTCTTTCCCCTAATATAAAATAAAAATACAGTTAGCCCTTGAGATAGTAAAACATCTTTTCTTCTTCACTGAAGCTATATTCTTGGCATAATTGTGCTGTGGCATATACTCTCAATTAAGCAATAAAAGTTAAGCCCACAGCAGCATTTAAAATCATGTTAATACATTTGTCTTCAAATTTGAGAGCCAGCATAGATCTAACAGAGGTGTATTATTTATAATGTGACTTGAATAACATAACGAGACCTATTTTCTTTTTTTTTTTTTTGACACCTATTTTCTTAGGCAAGTTGACAAGTACATTTATAACATTGTTTTTATCTCTTTAAAATAGATGACTTTTGAAGCTAAATTAAAAATGAAATAAAAATGTGATCTTTATATACATTGAAACTATAGTTCATCCAAATGATACTTTATGAATAATTGAAAAACTTAAGTGTCTAAAATTAATATGCTGGGCCACCCCATGGCTTAGCAGTTAAGCCCGCGCGCTCCGCTGCTGGCAGCCCGGGTTCGGCCCCGGCGCCCACCAATGCACCGCTTCTCCGGCCGTGCTGAGGCCGCATCCCACATGCAGCAACTAGAAGGATGTGCAGCTATGACATACAACTATCTACTAGGGCTTTGGGGAAAAAAAGGAGGAGGATTGGCAATAGATGTTAGCTCAGAGCTGGTCTTCATCAGCAAAAAAGAGGCGGATTGGCATGGATGTTAGTTCAGGGCTGATCTTCCTCACAAAAAAAAAAAAAGGCAGTTTAAAATTAATATGCTGTCTACAGAGCTGGACTTGGGTACAATTTTGTAAGCAGTCTACTTCCATAGTCAGAGTCTCTTTGGCTTTTATAAGGTATAAAACAATAAAAGCAATGAGATGTTCTGTTGAGCTAGGGCGAGACTCATAGGTGAGCGTACTGTACATTTCAACTCGATTTCTCTGCAGGCATCTAAATAAGAACCTTCAAAAGCTGCTCAAGTTTTCTGTATAATACTAAACATTCAGAGTTGAAAATAAACCTACATGTGATAAAACCCACCTGGGAGCTGCCTGCACCAACTTCTCACTCACCCTTTCAATGTCTCACGTGCTTTGTTTCATTTTTTTCCCCTAAAAGCAACTGGCCTTTTTCTTAGCTCAGTGACCACTGAGGCAAAGAAGAACAGGGATTTGTTTTTAAGAATAAATGTTCACTGATGTGAATCTGACACCGTGGTGCTCTCAAGAAAGCGCCAGTGTGCTTGCAAATATAATTTATTTTTTTCTTTTTTTCTGCCACACCCTCAGCCTTGTGCTTTGAAAGAAAGGGTTCCTTGACTGTAGTTTATACAGGAGATTTCTCTAGATAATTTAGAACTAAGTGAAACATTAAAATGTTAACAGCCACCATCCTCTGAACTGCTTTAGTCCTTGATAACTCAGCAACTGCTACCAGATTGTTTTCCAGTTTTCAATGTGTTTACTTCATACTGTGTCACAATTACCGTGAGAATTATTAAACCATGATATTTTTTATTTAAACAAAGACACTTTACATTCATGTAACCTCATGATTTCAAGTTGAATTCTTTGGGGCAATCTTGCCTTTGGCAATCTTTCTCAATTTACACGTAAGACCAATTAATTTAGTAAGAAAGATCTATGATTCTCTTATGCTCTGGAGTTAAAGTGATTCTGATTTTCCACAATGTACCCATTAGCAAGAAGCAACTTAGTCACTTTACCGAGATGGATCCCATTACCTGAAGAATATTTTAGAGAATATATCTGCTAAATGTTCCCTGCAATAAATTTCCTACATAAGACCTTAGAATTCTATTTAAAAAGAAAAGCAGCAACAGACATTTGTTACAACTTCAAGTGAACCTAGCATTTATAGAAACTCCTACTATCATTCCTGCTATAAAGTGGGCTTTCAGTAAATGTTATCTCCACTACTAATTCATTCTTCCTTCTTTCTCCTCTCCTCCTCTTTCCTCTATTACATGCTATCTTTATTTAACATAGATTTCAGAAATGCTGCTAAAATGAAAGTAGAATATTCAAAAATTGCCTAGATTATTTGAACACACAAATAACAACAAGAAAATAAACTATAAAGAGATAAAGACATGCACAAACACATACACACACACCCTCTCTTCAGTTATTCAAGTATCTAATGGGAAAAAGATTTCTTACATTTAACAATTAGAAAACTTCTCCTCATCCCATACCTCAGTCTGCCAGCGATCTGGAAAACCTTTCTGGGAGTTCTTTTGTTACCTCATCTGAAATTGTTTACTCTAGGTTTGTATTATATAAGGTATTCTGTTTCAATAATTAAAATGCTATCATGTCACAACATTTCTAGACATCAAAAGGAATTTTGGTCTCAATTACATTTCTCCTTGTCAAATTTGCCATGTAAACAACCGGTACTTAATATATGATTACTTGACTTGATTTTGCCTCATTTACAGTTAAAATCATTAGACATTAGGGATGAGATTACAATACTCATTTCAATAGTTATTACAAAAATTTCAATTAAACTTCTGCCACCTGGAGAGGAATAAGTTGAGCGTGGCCTATGATCTAGTTCTCTCCAAGGGGAAAAAACTTTGGTGATCCCAGAATAGAATCTGAAATTTTCTGGTATATATACTAACAGTTGTCTACAGGAAATTCCTTATTTATGAAATGATTTTAGCAGACTATCCTTGGTATAGGATTACTTATGATAAACACATTTAGAATCCATAGACTTATGAGGTACGGGTCCTTGGAAAGTGTCATATAAGCCCTGAATGATCTGAGTGTAGAAGAGAGATGTTGGTCACACTTGTCACCATGTGATGTGACCAGCAATCTTCACTGAGATGGCTCATCTATTACTTTGGTCCAGGAAATGTGTCCAATGCAGGAAAGAAGGACCTGGGATCCACAGGGAATGTCCCAAATCACTTTATGTTTCATCTGTGGCTGTGTATTGCTTGTATTCTTTAAATTATTAGTAAAGCTTAATACTAGGTAAGTTTCTGATTCATGTAAGTCTGGTTCATTTTTATTATGTGAAAAAAGGTGATAAATGCCAACGAATAAGACAGCACTGAGGGTAGTGTTTCCTACTGAGAAAATGGGACGTGGATTAATTTCCAATAAATTCAAATTCAGCAAACATTTACTGAACACCAACATAGTGGATGATACTAGGAATATTCACATGCATCACTGGTTTAATTCAGCTTAATGCTCTAAACAACTAGAAAATGGCTTTTATATTCTAAATTAGCAAATGAGAAAATTGAGGCACAGAGAAGTTATACAGCTTATGAAAGGTCACAGCATTGACAGAGCTAGTATGCCAACTATGTCTTTTGCCTTCAAGTCCAAATATCTTGGTTTTTAAAAAGGGATTGGGTGTCAGACAGACATGAATATAAAATGTGGCTCTGCTACTTGCTAAATTTGGGGTTTGGAGACTTTCTAAACAACACTTTTTTCTTTTGTAAAATGGCGATATTACTAATCTCATCAATGTTATATACTAGTTGCTAGATGGACTAAGTGAGGTAATATTAAAAAAGGTCAAATACTAGGGCTTGCAATCGTCATTACAGCTTTGTCCTCAGTTCGCTTTCTTCTCCCCCTGAGTCTCAGTAGCAGCCTTGAAATTTCCAAACGGGGAGGCCTCGGCACAGTGATCTGAATGGAAAAAGGGAGGGAGGGGCATGGGCAATGCTTGAAACTGCTTTTTTTTCTAAACAAGTTTATGAAATTTCCATTTAACTCTACTAGGGAAAGATGGTGGTAGTATGTAATTATTTTTAGTCAAGTCAGCACCCTCAAAACCTGACCATGTTTCTATTTTAATGAAAACAAACTATCAAAAGGACCAACTATGGATTATGAGTGTATATTGAAAAACACTGTGAAATCTGGATGAAGGAGAGGAAGAACACTGAGAGCTTACCCTCACCTCCTCAGTCCTCAAGCCCCAAGTGTGAGTGTTAGAATCCTGAAGGCTATATCCAATCACATATCCAATCACATATCCAATCAGCAGGTCAGCATCAAAGGGGACAGGTGTGCCGGGCAGGGCTAGTGCAACACCACAAAATGGCGAGTGGGGCAGAAGGGGACTAAAGGAGAAATCATGTCACACGCTATTTCTATTGTAATAAGTTACTCCTCCCTATCAATACGAACCACCCACTTGAGTTGGAGGTGAGATGCCTTGAAGAGGCAACAATTCAACGCAGAGAGCTTTTGGCCTATTGAGCTTTGTTAGGAGGAAAAGGGGCCTGTATGATTGAGATTCTGAAGGTGGTTCACACACATACACACCCCCAAAATGGATTTTGAGGACTTCCCTTAGTTCCCTCCACCCCATTCACAACTATATCACCACTAACACATGTAATAGGTAGAATTAAAAACCTACTCTTAGATGCATCATAATAAATTCTAGGTAAAGAAAATTGAAACATTCTAAAGGCTTTCAGAAACATAGAACAAAGGTACAAAAATCACACGGACCTTAGACAGCCTGGAGGCAAGAAGGTAAAGAATTAACTCATCTAAAATGTAAAGGGAAAAGAACATGTGGCCCACAATTTTATATAGAGCAATTTTCTATACGTATAAGTGAGGATAATATCAACATATTGTTAGGCATCTAAGATTTCAAAGGTTTTGCCACACACAGATATACATACAAATGGTATTTGAAAATACCCTCAGAAAAAGCACTCTAGCGATAGGAGAAATTATTCCACCAGAATAAGCAAGAAGGCAGAAGACATGAGGGATGTGCAAATATATTAACGCACTTATCATGTTTTGGGAGAGTATGATGTGCATCAAAGATAGGAAAAATAAACATTATTGTGTGTTTTACCTTTTTCTTTATTTCTTCTACAACTCCTCCTGGGAAGGAGGTGACAGGGTTAAAAACCAATACATATCTGATAATTTCTGGCTTTTCTGTTTCTTTATCTATTGGCAGGAGACAAGGAAGTAAGGAAAAGAGAGACAAGGCACACTGATGAGAGGGGAGACACTGATGGAAGAGTTCTATGCCTCCTTCTCAAGTAGAGTCTTTGGGAAATAGCAAAAACCCAGAGAGGACTGGGACATTGAAGCACCAAGAGGATCTTCTTCAGTAGACCCCAGGGGGCCAGCAAGACCTCAGAGAAAGATGCTTGCTGGTTTGAGGCAGATGGGCTTATCTTATAGATACTCACATCCAGTGGTACGGAAACCAGAGGATGAGGTCCATGCCACACATGTAATCAACAGCGGAGAGAAGCACTATAAAGGAAGGAGTCCCGTGGACAGGAAGGAAAGTCTGTGAGTTATCTGTAACTGAGTTTGATGGACCCTTCAGGCAACACGTGCTTAGAGAGCTGACTTGATGACAACATGGATATTCATAATCTGGCAATATGTAAACCCTTGGAGATTCAGTCACAACCCCAAGAAAAACACTTATTTTGCCAGCCCAGAAGAATAGGGCTTGAGATAGTTCTTAAGTTGACTTCTAGATAAAAGTTCTTGCACAGCTATATTTTTGAACTGAAAGGCATACCCATTACATACGGTTATAGTTTTAATCTGAAGTTTCCATATTAACATGGCTTAAATAAAGGTCTAAAACATTATTGAATGTATCTTATGACCACCTCTTTGCTCTCTACAAATTCTTCACTGTATGAGTTAATGAAATACACCTAAATTTCTGGCTCTTATTTTAGAAGTCTACGACAAGTTGTCAACGTAACCTTTTGGTTTACATCCAGTGGGAACTAGAATGAATTGTGTGACATTCCAAGTGTGCAAAGAACTGTCACCTTAGGTATTTGATAATGATGATGATGCCTCACTGAACTAGAATCTCCCTGTGTCAAATTCCAATACTGAGTTTTCCAGTTAACTGGACAAGCAATTGAGATGAAATAATAATGATAACAGAATCAGGAATGTGAATCTACTTCTATTACTGTAAATGAAGCATGGGCTCTTCAGGACTGTTAATATTTTGAAAGATTTGGGTAAAATACTAAACAGTATTAAATAGCTTTAACTATCTCATTATCAGTAAACTTCAAAAAATGTGAAATTGTGGAATATCTAGAGATATTGTTTTGGTTGAGAGCTAAGTAATTATTGTTCCCCATAGATTGTGATAAAAGATGAAGATACACACACAGACCGTATAACTAGTGTGACTTTCAATCTTCACATTTTCTCTTCAAGTAAGAAACATACCCATCCAGTTCATTAAATGTCAGTCTGTATTGCTATTTCACAGTTATTATCTTAAGGTCTTTCACTACATCCTTTGGATTTTAAATTGAATGTCAAATCAAATTTGGGTAAGAGAAATAAAAGATAAGAGTTTCTTGTGAGAAAAGGTAATGAATAATTTTCAGTATTTATATACTTTATTAAATGTTAGGCTTAATAAGTTTTAACTGACTACATTTTAAAATGAAAAAACAGTCATCTTTATATTTACTTTCACTCCACTAAACTTCTTACTACTACAGTGCATGTTTTCAAAAATCAAACAGTCAGATAACTGGTCGGGAAAATTATAATATACTTGTGTAAATAAAAGGACAGAGTATTTGAATGTGAGATCATCCCATAAATCCAGAACATATGCCTAGGTTGCATGCAATACAAGCAAAGAGGATTTTTTAAATAACCCCTCCAAGGCAGGTAATGAAGCTGGAACCTATGTGACTTGGAAGATGGTCAGAGTGCTCCCAAATAAATGGAAGTAAGGAAGAAATTCTACCTTGTGGTGAGTTGTAGAAGGTGTAGACTCTGAATATGCAGAAGTGGCTGTACCGGTGGATGCTGATGGAATTATGTCTGGAAATATGGGGTGTTTTAATGAAATCAGATCTGGACTGGACATGTGATTTTCAAATCATCTACTGGGAAGTAATGGTTGAAGGTAAGGAAGCAGATGTGACACTTGAGGGAGAGAAAACAAAGCAAAACAAAACAAGTTCCTTGATGAATATTTATATTTAAAGGAAGGAGTAAAGCCTGATATTGGTTCTAAAATTGACACGAGAACTAGAGAACAGCAAGTCTTATTTTTATATCAAGGAAATCAGTGATATCTACATCAATAAGAAATCCACTAAACATTTTAGCAAGCATAATATTAGAGAAAAGGTAACATAATTTTGGTAATATAATTTTGGTAACGTAATCTTGAAATTGAAGAGAAAGTTTTGGAAAAACTGATTATCTTAAGCACAGGAAATATAAGGAAGGGATAAATATTCCCTTCTCTGAGAAGAAATGTGCTCCCTGGTAAAAAAGATGTGTCAATAGTGGATACTCCCGCCGTCAGTGTTGGTACTGCACGGTTTTTAATAAATGATCCAAAAAATGATATAATGAAATACCAAAGATTATAGATTATCTTACATTGTTTTTGAAATGCAATGTCAAGCTAACACGAATAAACTAGAGGAACAACGTGTCAGGGTATGTGACTAGACTGAAGAGCAGGAAAGATTTTATAGGAATAAGAAAATTATGCTTCAGATGATAGGCTATGGTCAACAAATTCTGCCCAAGAAAGAGAACCAGGAAGCAAAATGAATTCCTATCCTTCCAGAGTTCTCTAGTGTCCACTGCGAATTTTTAGAGGTATCAACAAAAGCCCAGTAGAAAAACATATCTTACTCCTTTATAAAACACGCTGTAAAATATTTGTAAAAAAGGTTTCCATGCCTCAATTATGAATAAGAGAACTCAGGAAAATCCAGAAAAGAACAACTAAATTAATCAGACTTGCAAAACTACAAAACGGACTATTGTTATTATTGTTGTTATTTCAAGGAGAATGACCTACACTCTCTGAAAAGGTGAAGGATGAAATAAGATACGATAAAAATGCCCAGTAATGAAAGACATGTAAATATAACCACAAAGTTTCAGTTCATTATAAATGTGTATGTCAAAACTCTTAAGGTAACATCTGGACAAATAAAAGAAAGTGCATCACTCTTTTATCCAGTGGACAGTAAACCTTCAATATGCTTGATCCCATACAGTTAAAGAGGATGATAATGTGAGCAAGGTGAAGAAGCACTTAAAATCAGTGTTTCACAAACTGTGCTCCAGAGAACACCACGTCAAAGGGATATGAATAGATTCTGGAAAAAAAAAAAAAGAGGTTTCTATAGTCAAATAAGTTTGGGATATAAGATGGAAATAGTTTAAGAGTTCCCTTTACTATACGGCTTCTAAGAGCTTTTATTATATATATGCATACGTAATTGCATATTTGCATACATAATTGTGTGGTCAAAATAGGCTAGATTATATCTTGATAACAAACCCTGAACTTCTAGCGGCTTAACACAATAAGTGTTTGCCATTCACACTACATGCCCGTCACAGGATAGCAATGATGCTCTGTTCCACAAAAACCCATGGCTGATGGAGATACCATTATCTTATAGCATCATCTGTAACATGGGACTTCCTTCATTACCATGGTAAGAAAAAGGAAACACACAAACAAACAACAACAACAAAAACAAAAACCCACAGAGATTGAAGAATTGCTCACAAATATTCCAATGTCTTATCCCGAAATTCACTTCACTCTGCTCACATTTTATTGGGCGTAACTAGTCACAAATTCCAGTACCCAATACAACTGGAAAATATAAAGAAGCAAAATTATGTTTGGTGAGCATTAATACTTTTTCTCTAGTATCCAAGAGAGAATTTTAAAATGCAGCATTTCTCAAACTTATTTGAGTGTAGAATTATTTTTTAGTGTGGTATTTTATAGAACTAAATGTCAATGGCACACAATTTGGGAAATACTCATTGAAATAAGCTTTTGTTTGATAAGAAGGAATTTAAGCAATATGCTTATAATTCAGTCATAATTTTTTGATAGAAATAGATTGAAGAATGGTAAACAGATGCCAAAATCATCTCCAGGCACCTTAAAGATGAAATACTGGGCACCGTGAAATATAGTTTTGATTCCATATAGCATTTATTATTTTATTCTGTATTAGCACACAACCCACACATCCAAACATGAGCTGTTCCTATGTCTTTGAAGGAGTAGCTTTATAGTTTGGAACTACACATGAAGAGATTCTTTTCTTTCCAATATTTCTACAATGTTAGTGCTAACAATGCCAGCCTTTGGTATTGTCAACAGGGACGTCATCTTAGCCCTTTGTCTGTCTTATAATCTCCACTCTTTAATATCACTGAATAACATGTATATATTTAATGTTCCATAGAGCTCATATACCAAGCACTTTACATTGTACTGTTTAGGAAATTCCATAAACTATTTTATAGTACATTCTTCAAAATCAAAGTTGGATTCTGAAAAATATCTATTAAATTTTAGAAGTTTCCATTTTCAGTACACAAATAATCTTCTCTGTGGTTTATGTTTCCTCTAACATGGTTGCCTACTTTTTTGCATCCCTGTAAATATTTATAATTTTGCTTTTTGACTTACTAAATTTTAATAAGTATGATAAGTTATTTTAAATTGGAATAATTTTCTTTTAATCTGTTTATTCTGATGATTTAGGTGCTTATTTCTTTTTAAAAATCAAATATTTTTCTTGTTTTGTATTAAATTTGGAATATATATCAACAAAAAACTTTTATGCTGTTTTCCGAACATACCATGTGAAGACCTATGAATCCACATCTTTATCATCACCAGTGCAATATAGATAGTCTCATCTTACTACTACTCATAACTAACTTTATTTATATTCTAATTTTCCACACAAACATGCCTAATAATATCAACAGCATAAGAGCATATCTATTTTGCAGACATTGTTTGATAATTAAACTAACTCCAGAATTGAAAATTTGCGAACAGAGCATAATGAAATTTCACTCACTTTGCCATCACAAACATAAACCTCTAAAGTATTATTCTGCTTTAGACCTATGGTTCATTCTATCCAAGAGTCTATTTCTGAGAGAGATACACGACACTAGTTACAGGAGATTATCAGTATCTTCCATTCTATAAATTCAAAATATTATGGACATTCCCTAAACTGTCACAGTTTCTCTGAATACCTCATCTGCAGCAGAGAGAAATGTGTTCAATAACTGGATTGTTTGCACAGAGACAGTATAGAGGGGTAATTTTAATGAGTTTATGTTTTGGATTCAGCCAAATATTGATATACCATTTGCCATATGTATTATTTGCTAGCTATTTCCCTTGGGTTTATCAAAGCAGCTTACTGCAGAAATGCTTCTCTTTCTACTGGCTTTTACTTCCTAAATCAACTCTTTTAAACATATGATACCATATAGGATGCTCATATCTTTCTGTGAGGAGAGGAAACGACTGTCTGCAACACATCTCCCAAGAAGAACATTGAATAAAGAGGCTTGAAACATGTATCTCTAAATAAGTGATTAACACACATGACATACACACATTTATTCTTTCAGAGGCACTAAGTGCGTGTGTAATATGTTATCTGAAATGCAGGTATTGTCACTCCCCCTTTATGTACAATGGTTAAAATGTTAAAAAGTTTAAAAAGTTAAAAAGTTCAACTAGACATTTTCACAGCCAATAAATAACTGATGGAGGTGGAATTCGATGTCAAATCTAATTGATGCACATCATTTGCTCTTAAAAACTCTGCTCTCACAAAGGCAGAAGATTATTTTAACTAAACATCACAAGAAGCAGAACTAAGATGAAAACTAAGAAAATGTTGGCATAGGCTTTTAAGTAGGTTCTGGAAGCAGCTGGTACTAGCACATTACCACATACTTTCTTGCAATGGTGGGGGAGGGGTGTTAAAATGATGATTTATGAAAATTATTACTAAAAAATGTTATGTTATATTCTTGACATGACATTTCGGGTTAAAGAATCAGTGAGATATAACGCTAATAACACTAAATTTTGTGAGAACATCTAAATTCCAGATTTTATATGCTCTTCTCACTAGCTATGTTGACCAAAGGCAAGTTAATTAAACCTTTGACCATCAGATTCTTTATCCTGTAAAATAATATCTACCTCCCTTATTCCAGAAATTCCTTAAAAGCAGAAACTTCACCTTACCTACCTTTGATTTTCTGTGTCAAACATGGAGACTTCAAGGCTCCTGAGTCACACAACACTGGGAAGGCCATTCACATCACAGTCTCTTTGAAAGGCATCCTTTGGACATGGGCAGTACTGAGCTCTGCACAGTTACCCTGAGCACACGGCACCTTTAGGGATTCAATAAATACTGCTGCACTCCACTGTGAATTGCCACCAGTTTTTCCAGGAATTGAGTAAAAAACAATAAATATTGAATTGCTAACTTCAAGCAACATGACATGCTGATTATTATTTTATGATTTTTACTGCTCCTCTCCCTAACATTGTTTGAATACATTGCTGAAATAGTTAAGCAGAAACCACATCATTGTGGTACCATTATTAACAATATCATCTATTATTTTTTTTGTCTAAATGGAAATTTGATTCAGGGTTTGTTTTAAGTGTTCTTCACCACCTGCTCAGAAAGCTGTGCTCACACATTTTCTGAAGCATATCTTGCGCTCAAACTCTGTTGTCCCCCACGTTTTATAAAGATTTATGTCAGATAACTGACATTAATTTTGAGACTTATGGTACTATAATAGGCTAAATTATAATAAGCTAAAATATAATAAGCTAAAGTAATTTTAATCCATTCTTGAAAGTTACAGATTATTGTAAAAATCAGCTCACGAGTCCAGAGCGTCTTCCGACATCATGCATTCATGATGGTGTAAAATCTGTGAAAGCACCATTAAAGCTTTAGTCACATTAATAAATAAGAAAACTAATAAGACTGCCTCTTAGAAATTCTGTTGAATACTCTGGTTTCTATTTTTTATGTCATTTTATTGAGTAGAACGAATCCAAATGTAACCTCACAGGGTAATTCTCTCGTGAACAGCTCCTGCAGATTTAGATTAAAATGGTATCTGGCCATAAAAAAAAGCAGTTTAATGCTACGGTGAACACCATTCACTAATCCTCATGTATCATTTGTGAAATTCAGAGTCTGGCAAAAATAACTGCCCTCTGCCCTTAAATACTCTATGAAGATGGAGTCTTAAAACAATACCCAGCACTTGGTTGCTTCTGGAGGAAAGAAAACAACTGGAATGGTCAAGATCGTTATTTTCATTCCAGCAAACAAATGCAAGATAAGCTTCTTCAAAAATAAGAGGAGACTTTTTAAAATGTGGAAGCTGTCGGGGGCCAGCTCGGTGGCGCAAGAGGTTAAGTGCGTGTGCTCGGCTGTGGTGGCCCGGGGTTCGCCGGTTCGGATCCCGGGCGCGCACTGACACACCGCTTGTCAGGCCATGCTGTGGCGTCGTCCCATATAAAGTGGAGGAAGATGGGCACGGATGTTAGCCCAGGGCCAATCTTCCTCAGCAAAAAGAGGAGGATTGGCAGATGTTAGCTCAGGGCCGATCTTCCTCACACACACAAAAATGTGGAAGCTGCGGTTCAGTTTGCCACTCCTATCCGTAAGACTAGGCTACTTCTAAAATGATCCCACTTTTGTGCATACATTCAACACATCTGGACTGGGTCCTCTTGTGCACCAAGCACTGCGTGGCAAGAGACGCAAGCCTCTGTCCTTGAGGTTTTCACAGTTGTCCATATCACACTCCACAACACAGCGGGCAGAGGGGCCATCTGCACGGAGAAGTATTCCACAACCCTTTTAACTCATGTCTTCTTACTTGCTTTTTTTTTTTTTTTTTAATTTTTTGTTTATTGCAGTAACATTGGTTTATAACATTGTAAAAATTTCAGGTGTACATCAGATGGCCACATGCAAAAAAATGAAAGTAGACCCTTACCTTACACCATACACAAAAATTAACTCCAAATGGATTAAAGACTTGAATGTAAGACCTGAAACTGTGAAACTTCTAGAAGAAAACATAGGCAGTATGCTCTTCCACATCGGTCTTAGCAACATGTTGCTTCTTTACTTCATTTTCTGCATTCCTCCACCAGGCAAAAAATGCATATTTTTGAGTTTATATTATGAAAGGAAGAAGCACAGAGAACGCCTTTTTCGGACTGCAAGCACACCCCCACCCTAGAATCTTTCCCACTGCAGGTTTTATTGTGTTTAAGGTTTGTCTTCTTAACCTTTTCTACTTCCATTCCCTGAGCATCACAGCTCAAGAGCCACTGAGGTGGAGTTCTGAATTATAAGGTGTGGGCCTGACTCCAAACAAATTAAGTTAAAAGTGACCACCAGGTAGTTTTTCTGTTTTTAATTACTAATTTGCTTTCTTTCTGTGTATACAAAGGCCCCAGTGATCACCTGTAGCAAATATGCTAAATCTAATTTGGCAGAGCACACATAGATATGGAGCTCATTAATCATCCCGGGTTCTGGACCCACCAGATACTTTGTAGTTAAAACAAAAGCAATTACAATAGAGCGCTGATGTTTTGGTGATGCGAGACTTTTCTTAAGGGAGGAAGGAAAATTCAGCCATTCCAAATACAATTGTTTGGGGCTTTAGTGGATTTTTGTTTTCATTAGTTCCAGTCTCTGTGGAGAGACGGCCTAGGCCATGGAATGATACTGTTTTAACAAGTACACTTACACCTCATCAGTGCTCCAAAGTCAACTGGCATGGCCAGGCTTAGGTTCTTATGAACCCAATGTCAACAGTTTAAACTATATTAAAGAGAATACAGCTAAGTAAATGTTTTCACTAACTGTTATTTTGGTTTTACTCTTCATACTTTAAAAAACAAGGCGTAAAAAACATTTATCTAGCAATGCAAGTTAAGAACTAAATGGAACCTTTGTAGCTATTCAACTCCACTCCCTCATTTTACCAAAAGAGGAAAGAGGTAATTAGTGTCAGAGTTTGTGTAAAACTCTTATTTTCTGACTCTCTGACCAGCATTTCTTCTATATAACCAACATCCTCAATGTTAATTGAAAGAGATTTTTATTTTTTTGGATCACCTAGGAGCATCCTGTACAATTTTTGCTTCCCATAGCTTCTGCATTTACAGTGTTTTATGTTGAGAATTTATATTTAGGAGAAGATAAAGAATGGTAGAATTCTGAATGATCAACACATACAGAATTCAATTTATTTATTCTACTGAACTTACTGAGGCAAGAAAGAAAAATAATGCCTTGAGCTTTTCAATATGTAAAAATAGTGAACATGACTCAAGATGATAATTCATAGCAAGATGTTCTCTGGAAAACTACAAAAGAAACTTTCTCTGTTTAATCATTACTTAGAAAACACCCCATCTCTTGATCTCCTGATTTAAATGTTTTTTTCCTGAGTATGCCTTTTTTCTATATCAGACTGGGTGGAATTATGTGAGTTTGACTTGTCCATGTGACTGCTGAGAAGTTTTGTTTGTTTTGTTCATAATAACTTCTGTATTTTAATTACTTTTTTTCTTTTTTTTTTTGTGAGGGAGATCAGCCCTGAGCTAACATCCATGCTAATCCTCCTCTTTTTGTTGAGGAAGACGGGCTCTGAGCTAACATCTATTGCCAAGCCTCCTTTTTTTCCCCAAAGCCCCAGTAGATAGTTGTATGTCATAGCTGCACATCCTTCTAGTTGCTTATGTGGGACGCAGCCTCAGCATGGCCAGAGAAGCGGTGCGTCAGTGCACGCCCGGGATCTGAACCCGGGCCGCCAGTAGCGGAGCGCGCACACTTAACCACTAAGCCATGGGGCCAGCCCTAATTACTTTTTAATAGAGCCATTGAACAAGATTTCCTGTTCTTAATGACTCTTCAATATGTCCAGAAGGTGAAAAAGGGGTATCTTGGCCATCTTTAATGATTGGGCATTTATGTCTTTCCTGTGCATGAGATACCAATGAGTGAGGAAAGAGAACGTTTGGAGTAAGAGTAAGTATATTTCCCAGATCCTAGGAAAGCTATTTTTAAAGAATTTAGAGTTATAAGGATACAATCCAAAGACCAGGAATTTAATAAGTTTTAAAAAGAAATGTATTAGTCTAGGAGTTAATAGCCCAGGTCTTAGACTTAGACTGTCTGGGTTTGAATCCTGGCTCCCCAATAACTAGCTATGTGACCTTGTTTCAGCTGCTAAACCTTTCCATAACTCACTAACAACCTGTGTGACTTTGATATAGCTATTAAACCTTATGATAACTTAGTTTCCTCATTATGAAAATGGAAATAGTAATAGAATCTACCTCATAGACTCATTATGAAAATTAAATTATTAATACACATTAAACGTACAGAATTGTGCCTGGCAAATAGTATGCACTAAATAAATGCTAGCTATAATTATTATGGTAAGAAACATGGAAATCCTATCTTATGAAGAATAGTGTAAGCAACCAAGAAGAGTTACTCCAAACAGCAGAGCTAAAACTAACAAATGGCGGTTTCAGGACCACAGACTTCAATGAGACGCAAGGAAATACTCCTTAATGACTACAACTGCCAAAACATGAGCTCCCTATACACTGGCGATGCTTAAGAAGAGGGTGAATGACTTTCAGAGATACTAGAAAGTGTTTCTATCCAAATTGCTACTAGACGAGCATAATAAATGTCTTTCTGATTCTAAGGGTCGATAAGGTCATATGAGCAAAATGGAGAAAATCTTACTAGAACTGATGTATTGCCTGATTTGGCATTTCTCCAACCACAGGCACTGTCAGGCTTAACTTCTGCCAAGCCCATCCAACCCCCACCTCCTCCTCCCAGGTGGGAATATTTTTCTTGAAAACTTCATCCAGAACTGAACATAATACTATTATTCTACTAATATAGAAAAATGGAATTATGGAGGTTCTGAATCTGTAGTCTACAAAAATAGACACAGGAGCCTGTGACTTATTTTTAGTATTTCAAAGAACCTAACAAAACACTTACTATTTACCATAATCAAGATGAATAGATTAACTAAACTGTTAAATTCCTTTATTTTTAATGGAATTATGTTGATTGAATCATATTATCTCAGGTTCTTGATCATATGAAGCTCTAAATGTATTCATTATTAAAAACCTGGAAAATTAATCATTGGTTTATACAAGCATTTTAGTATTTAGAAACTTTCAAAACATGCAGTCCTTTGGTTAAAAATAATTACAGTAGTAAGAAGATCAGAGAGATTGGTAACCGTTCCATATGTCTATTAAAACAGTCAATTAAATGTTCTTAAAACAGTCAATTAAAGCTCTTTCAGGAGACAAGATGTCTTAGAGTCCGAAGAACTGGGGTCCATCCAGGCCATGCTGGTTAACTGTTTTGAGACCTTGGGTAAATTATGTAACTTCATTGAATATCTTTTACTGCCTCCTTAAAATGAGGAGAATGTTTGCATTTGCTTGTTTATCGATTTGGTCACATCCTGCCTACTTCTGTGAAAGATTTCATATACAGCATCAAACAAAAGATAAATTCCATTACAAATGGGATATATTCAAAAACTGGTTTGCCTTAGGAAATATATTTATGCTGTCAAGGTATTCTAGTCCCAGAAAAAGTATTCTGAACAAAATTGTAGATTTGTTAGTAAGACATAGACATAATTTCTGAGATTATCATTGGGCATGTGGATTGTTAGTAGCCTTCCTACATTCATTGGCATTTCTGAATCAACTAAGATATGAGTTAGACTAGAAAACAACGAGAATATGAGGTTTACAATGTCAGTTTCCTCTTTTATGATCAAAATCTATAATTGAAAGCAAAAGAAAAATGTCCTTAGCAGAGTAAAGCAATCATGAATTATCCTGGCAGTTTTTAGTGATCCAGATCCAGGAACAGCAAACTCTGGCCCTTGGGCAAAATCCTGGCCCAGGCCTGAATTTGCTACGTCCTAGACCTAAGAATGGTTTCTGTGTTTTTAATGGTTGGAAACAATCAAAACTAGAATAAAATTTTGTAACACATGAAAACTATATGAAATTCAAATTTTAGCATCCATAAATAAAATTTTGTTGGAACACAGCCTCATCTATTTCTTTACATATTGTCTACAATGGCAGTGTTGAGTAATTATGACAGAGATTGTTTGGCCTCTAAAGCCTAAATTATATTACTCTTTGGCCCTTTACCAAAAATGTTTTCCCCCCTCATCTAGATGGCACAGAACTGCACCATTTCCACTGGTACTATCTTACTGTTTATTTCCAAGTCATAAAATAAATATGACTGTGGAATGAAAACTTACAAAGTATATTTAAAGATACACATATATGTAATCTTTTTAATCACCATGGAGGGTAAGTTTGCGGTCTTTCTGAAAAACAATATTATCTGTCAGACATTTTTTGTGTGTGTGTGTGAGAAAGATTAGCCCTGAGCTAACACCTGTAGCCAATCCTCCTCTTTTTGCTGAGGAAGATTGGCCCTGGGCCAACATCCGTGCCCATCTTCATCTATTTTATGTGGGATGCCACCACAGCATGGCTTGACAAGCAGTGAGTCATCCACACCCAGGATCCGAGCCTGTGAACCCCAGGCCCAGGCAGCGGAGCACACAAACTTAACCGCTATGCCACCAGGCCAGCCCCTGTCAGACGTTTAATATGTAGAAGCACTTACCTAGAATGTTAGTTTTTGTTTTGTTTCTATTTTAGGAATAAAATGAGAAACTTTTACAAAAACAGTATAAAATAATTATACAGTTATTGAAATGTTATTGTAATACATTTTGGCTTAAAATGCATTTAACTGACTGACACAAAATTATTTTAAATAATTTTTTAAATGTTTTAAGATATATATTTTTGTATGAATAGACATATATACATAAACACACATTTTATCCCCCTGCCTACACACAGAAACACACACATAAAAACACTGAGGCTAAAATAGTTAACACCCAGTCTCTGGTATCACAGTACTAGTGTTTGAATCCCTACTCAGCTCCTCCAGTGGGTGCCTGGGGAATTACACCACCCTTGTCTCAATTTCTTCATCCTTGAAATGTGGAAGATAATTATAATAATGAAAACCTACCTACGTCATAGAGTTGATTTAGAGAATTAAGTGAGGTTACATACATAGAGCACCTAGAGCAGAGAGCGGCACACAGTAAGCCCTCTACAATGTTAGTCAACAGCTCTTCTTGGGTTGGTTGTTGTAGTTGCATTTCCTTTTCCCACCATTCAGAAGGGTCTACAGATATATGAAAACATCTTCAAGGACATATCATCTGTCTTGTCTGGCCAGGAAAAATAGGCGTCCATTAACCTGAAAACTTACCCTATGAAAATAATCATTTATGTCATAAAAAGTATGGATGAACTGGAAGGGACCAGAGTGCAAAGATTTTTCCCTTGCCATCATCTTTAGCAATGCTGATTGCCTTGAAAATGTCTGCTAGTTCATCATTTGTCTTAACGGAAGGGAATTTTTGTAAGAAGGAAAGGAGAAATAACTTTGGGCATTTTCCACTTCCTTATAGGAATTACGGCAATAGGTAAGGAAGGCTTATCTTTTCTTAAAGGAAGATTTGGTTTATGATTAATCTAAAAACGCAAATAGAATAATAGTAGACAATCAAAAGAATGGTATCGGGAAAGGTTTAGAAAACATTTAGAGGACATTCTAGTAACCAAAGCTCAACAGAAGACAAAACCAATTGGAAAAGTCATAAATTTTGCTTGTGAAAATTTGAGGCAAAAAACATATTTTGAGAGGAGATTTTTTTGTTGTTTTGTTTCATTTGTTCAGTTTGTTTTGTTTAATCTTTTATCTGATGCTTGTGTTTATGCATGTAATGTTGCATCTATCACATCTCCCCTCCTGGGTTAGATTTTTTGCGAGTGATGAATAATAAAATCTAAGTTGTAAATGTATTAGACTGTGAACCACTGATAACTATAAAGCTTGATTTGTAAAATGCTTTTTCAACATATGTCTGAAATGTTTGCAGCAGTTGTTTATAGACAATATCGTAATGAAAGTATAGGGTAGAACTAGTCTTGGAATGATGCATTTACTGTTCATATTGGCTCTTCACTACTTGAATCTCTTCCCAAAATGCTTCTCTGATGCAATATAGATACAACCTATGCAGAAACAAATTAACATAGTAGGCTTGAGATTGCCGTCCTGGCAAAGGACTTCTTGTAAAGTTGCACTTGGCTGGTGTCCAGGAACTTGAATGCTAAGCAATTCCCTACACTAATGCAAAATTTTCCCTAAATGATAAGAGTAGTCCACTGTGCCTTTACTGTTTGTGCAAACTATATGGTTAAACTGAATACCTGCTTTCCTTCTGGGAGACTGGTATGTGCTAGACAGAAGGTGCCTGCCGACTCACCGTAAAAACCCTAGACTTCTAGTCTCAGGCCAGCTCTCCAGTAGACGACATTCCTCATGTGTTGTCACAACTCATTGCTAGAGAAATTAACTGCCTTCTGGGTGACTCCAGTAGGAGTAGATTCTTGGAGGCTTACACATAGCTTTCTCTGGTTTTCACCCCATTTGTCTCTTGTCTTTGCTGATTTTGCTTCATACCCTTTTGCTGTAGTAAATCATAGCCATAAGTATGACTACATGCTGAGTCTTGGAGACCCTGAACATACTACCCAACTTAACATTGCTGAGAATCTGGTGCAGATGAATCCCATGGAGTATAGTTATTTTATAATTTTAGACTAGCTTTGAAATTGAATTTCTTAAATTTATCACCACAGACTGATAGTACTTTGTGAAATTTTCCCCAAGTTCTCCTTGAGGGAAGTATAAAAGGTACTAATATTCACCAACTATTCGGAGTGATTCAGACATATTATGATGATATATTTAATAGCTTGTTAGCTAAGTTTAATCTAAGATTTGTCTGAATTTAAAGCCTGTGCTCTTACCATTATGCTGCACAAATTCTTCTGAAAACAGCAGAGAGCAAGAGCTGCCTTCTGTTTTATTCTAAAAATGTTTGTTATAACTGTTTATGGATTTAAGTGTTGCTGAGCATAACAAATACTTAGTGTGCAGAAATGTCATACCCAGAGGAATGGTGCAGAGACGTAAGGAGGCCAACCAGCATGACCTAGAGCATTTGGATGATGGGTTCTTGTCATTCCTCACATTTGTTACTGTTACTCATTTTCCTCTTTGAAGGGTTGCAAATTGGGTGGTTGCTAAAAGACTAGAACACAAATATCCTGGATTTGTAAGTGAGGCGCTCAAAAATGGGAGAGTAGGGATTACTCACTTATCCCTCCAGCTCTCTTTCCTTTACACACTCACCTGTAAAACTTCTAGCATTTTCCTCCATGATTTTTAACTCCACTACTTTTCCCCATGGAGTTCACTAATGACAATGATAAAATCATTAATCACAAAATGCTTGTGGGCAAGGACTGTACTACTCATTTTTCAGAAAAATAAATATAAGCAAAGCAGCTAAGGAAATAAGAAAAGAATCCACTCACAGTTCATCTGTACTGTAATCATAATATGCACTAAATATTTAAAGGCTGCAGGGCTCAGAATATGATTTCATATATGGCTGTTCTTCCTTCCCAAGAGAGAATAAAGAAAGGAAAATGTGAACTGTAATAAGAAAAGTTGCCCTAGAGATGAGAGACTCAAAAGGAAAGGCTATAAAATGAGAATGGAAAATACATGTTAAAAGGTTTTAACTACAAGTATTAAATAACCAACATTAGATGCATTTTGAAGGAAGCTAAAAAATAAGTCTAGTAGTACAGTAACAGTATTTTCTTCACAGAACATACAGATAGCTAAAGACAGAAAATTTCTTACATGACTTTGATTTATGTTTCATCCCTTTTATCTTATGATAAACTACCCGTAATTCAGATAAAGAATTTTTTAAGAAATTGTTAAGATATGAATAAATCAAAATTTTTTTTTAATGGGCATAGTGTGGCTAGCTTAAAAAAAAATGTTCAGGGGCCGGCCCAGTGGCTCAAGCAGTTAAGTGTTCGTGTTCCGCTGCAGAAGCCTGGGGTTCACCGGTTTGGATCCCGTGTGAGCACTGACGCACCGCTTGTCAAGCCATGCTGTGGCGGCGTCCCATATAAAAAGCAGAGGGAGATGGGCATGGATGTTAGCTCAGGGCCAATCTCCCTCAGCAAAAAGAGAAGGATTGGCAGATGTTAGCTCAGGGCCGATCTTCCTCACACACACACACACACAAAAGTTCCTACTAATGGATATTTTGTGTTTTATGCCATAAGGCAATTTACTCTTATAAATTGTCTTGCCAAAAGCAGTTGGTAGAGAGACAAGTGTCAAATCGGAAAACTAAAGCCTGGTCTTTCAGGTAACATAGGGAAGGATTTGTGGGGTATAGAAAGGCCAAAATAGCATAACAAACTCCTCTATGATGGTAGAGAATAAAGCCCAGACACAAAGCTGTGACTTGTGTCTCATTTTTTCATATATTTTTACACAAGAATGAAAAGATACATGTACAAAAGTGTTCACTGCAATATTTTTTTAACAACAAACATCATGTAAAATTGAGGAAATGATACATTGATACCACTTCTACTGAAAAGAATGAAATGGACCTCTGTGTGCTAATATGAAAAGATCCCAAAGTTATACTCTTTAGGGAAACAAGCATCTATACAGAAACGCCCATTGTGTAAAAAAATCTAACATCTCTCTGTCTCTCTATCTATCTGTCTATCTATCTATCTATCATCTATCTATCAATCATCTATCTATCTATCTATCTATCTATCTATCTATCTATCTATCTCTATATTGGTCTATATATATACTCATGCATGTGAGTATATAACTGGGAAATTTCAGAAGAGATACAAAAGAAATTGATGATACATAGAATTGATGAGTCTATGGAGGGAGACTGGGTGTCTGGACAAGGAAGACTCATTACTCTTTGTCTTATATACATGTTTGAAGTCTTATAAGATTCTAGATATACTTTACATCTACATTTTAATAAATGTTAGTTTGACTTTGAATACATTTAGGTGATTTTTACAATATTTTGAAAAATTCTGAAAATTGTTCATTTTTTAAAAATTACAAATATTTAGATAATTATTTAAATGACAAAATATTTACATGACTAACATTTAAATGTCTATTTCACTTAATGATGTTTCCGTCAAGGACAGATCGCATATACGATGGTGATCCCATAAAATTAGTACCATATAGCCTAGGTGGGTAGTTGGCTATCCATCTAGGTTTGTGTAAGTATACTCTGTGATGTTTGCACAATGACAAAATAACCTAACGGTGCATTTCTCGGAATGTATCCCCATCGTTAAGCAATACATGATTGTAATTGGATGATTATTTCCTGATTACTATATATTACATACATTTTCCACCTGTTGTAAAATTCAATTTTAATTTTCATTTGAAATTAATTGTGTTTCCACGAAACCTTTTGTATATGTACACATTAATATTATTCTAACTAACCATTATAACAGATCGATGGATTAGAAGCTAGTTAAGTAAAAGCCACGGGATTTTTGTTTAAATTTTTCATGTCTAGTAGTATGCTTCCTTATTTCTTTACACCTATTTAATCATACACATTTGATACCTATTTAATTACACACAATTGATAGCCAACTTTTGCTATTGGGATAGCTTATTCTAATTCTATGTCAGTAACATTCTGTACACACTTAGGAAAGGAGAAATGTAGTCAATATCACGATTTGTTGTTAGTGCTATGGAGTCGATTTCAACTCCTAGCAACTCAGTGTACAGCAGAGCGGAACCATCCTGTTACAATCCAGGCTACATCAGACAATGCCCTGCTGCTATTCACAGGGTTTTCACAGCCAATTTTTTTGGAAGTGGGTGGCTGGGACCTTCTTCCTAGTCTGTCTTAGGCTGGAAGCTCCATTGAAATTTGTCCACCATTGGTGACTCTGCCAGTATTTGAAATACCAGTGGCATAACTTTCAGCATCACAGCAACCACCACAGTACAGGTGGTGTGGCTCCCTGACTGGGAAACAAAAAGCAGCGAGAGTACCAAATCTTAACCACTAGTACCAAATCTTAACCACAATATCAAGATAGATCCCATTATATGGTTTCATCATTTTAGGAGTATACATAACAAATGGTCAATCTTATAGTATTTCTATAAAATCAAAATTCTTTTTCTCATTTTTACCCCTCTTGACATGATGGCTTTTTCTACTCTATAGCCGTGATTGCCTTTTCACTCTGAAATCCATTTTTCCTTAATAAATCCTTCACATAAATGCAGAAAATCTTTGCATAATACAAGTTGATACGTGTGTGGCCATAAACAGTTAGAAAACGACTATCAGGGCATTGTGAACATATGAATGCACAAGCTTGGTAACTCTTCTTCACTCATTACTCCCCAAAGGTAGCTAAGAGCCTACAAAGTTCTAGTAATATCATTTGACCAAAACTAAAACAGTGAAAACCAGTGACAGTTCTTACATTCATATTGCATCTTACGTAAATCAAGGCAATTATTCTAATATTATGAATGAATTTCATCATTTATGAGCTACTGTAAGATGGAGCAGGCAGTTTTATGAGTTTTCTATCAGAAGAGCATCCAATGGGAAGATGGATAACCACCCAGAAGAACTGTTGTAGAGAGGACTTCTGTTTGGGGTAGGAGAGTAAACAACTAAGGCTCCATCCAATTGTGATAGTTTTCAGTTTGCAGGTATACTGTCATTTTTAGTTTTCTGCCTAAAATTTAATATTGCTAGAAAATTCTTATTAAAAATATTTTTCACCTCAATAATGGATTATAAAAAACTATATTAAGAAAAAATTATCTCATTTTTTTAATAGTAATTCATTATTGTATCCTTCTCCAATGATCTAGTCAGGATGGATAAGACAGCAAGGAAAAACACATTTTAGAGTGGGAAGTGAGAAGGTGAGACATGGACTTTGTTCATTAAAACAGACACTTGAAAAGGCAAATTAAGTCCTTGACATTAATTCCTTCCGAAGTCAAAGGATAAGTTCATATAGGACCCTCAAGCTTGAAGGTGAGATTCCAATAGCTGAGCTCTAGACAAGCAGCCTGGGATTTTTCATCACCTAAAAGTGAGTTGTGAAATTGGAAAGGAGAAATCATTCAAGTTTCTGTAGGCCCTTTAAAATCACAAAATCATAAAATTTCAACAGAACCTTAGAGTTCGTGTAATCTAATACTCTCATATTATAGAACTGGTAAGCAAAGCTCAGACAAGTTAAGTGCCTAGCTTCATAACCTTTCCATTACCATGTTTCTTTGTTTATTTAGTGTCTTCTTGCCTTAAAACTTTTCCATTGGTGCTTCTTATCTCCAAATAATAATGGATCATATTATTTAACTCTGCACTAAAACAATCAACCTTGTCTAAAAAGAGGTTTGGCCTTTGCCCTTGGAAGGTAAACTACATCATACCTAACAGAATTATCTTTGTTTAGAATAGGATTGGCCATACCAGATAGACTTAGGGTAGGGGCTGTCCAAGTCAGAAGGACCAACCACGTGAATTAGGTTGGGGGCTTTGGGTCATGAAGTATCAGTTGACCTGGAGACTGAATTCAACCATGTGGGCAATCATTCAATCAATCTTGCCTATGGAATGAAGCCCCAGTAAATACTGTGGACACCAAGCTCAGGTGAGCATCCATGGTTGGCAATGCTCTGTGCATGTTGTCACACATCATAGCCAGGAGGAGGTACACCAACCCTGACTTGATGGGGAGAGGATGACCAGAAGCTCTGTGCTAGGACCCCTGCCAGATTCTACCCTATGTTTCTCTTCCCTTGGCTGATTTTATTCTTTCCCTACAATATACCATCATCATGAATATAATAAAGTTTCTGTGAGTTCCTTGAGTCCTTCTAGTGAATTACTGAAACTGAGGGTGGTTTTAGGATTCTCCCCCAACACTTGCAGCTGGTGTTAGAAGTCAGGGCAGTTTTGTAGGGACTGTTCCTTCAAATTTTACAGTTTGGCTAACTTTGTACACTAACTTAAATAGTCACATATGAAATTTTCTTAAAAGTTTCATTGCCTCATTTTTAGAACTGATAAAATGAATTTATAAGAATAAATATTCCTTACAGAAAGGGGCTGTGATGGTTAATTTTGTGTATCACCTTGGCTAGGCCACAGTACCCAGGTATTTGGTCAAATATTGTTCTAGATGTTTCTGTGAAGGTATTTTTTAGATGAGATTAACATTTAAATCAGTAGACTTTGAGTAAAGCAGATTACCCTCTATAATGTGGGTGGGTCCCATCCAATAATTCCAAGACCTTATTAGAACAAAGACTGCCCTCTCCCAAGGAAGAGAGAATTCTGCCAGCCAACTGTCTTTGGGCTGGGAGTGCAATATAACTCTCCCCTGGGTCTCCCGCCTTCCAGCCCATCCTGCAGATTTTGGACTCATCAGCCTCAACAATCACTTGAGCTAATTCCTTAAAATAAATCACCCCCCCCCCCGCTCTATTTCTACTTATACACACTTCCTATTGGTTCTGTTTCTCTGGAGAACCCTGACTAATATGTGGGCACTGAGATTTTACGTTAAGATAGAACCGTAGGCACTCTAAAGCTTGGAGATCCGAAAGCTGGGAAATCCTAAAGCATAAGATGAACTGTAATGGGATTTCTAAGTATTTTCTTACACTTTTACATCAGCAACTTCTAGAGTTCATAAAACACTAAAGTAATACGTAATAGAACAGAATATTTACAATTTATGTAAAATCCTCTCATATTGAACATTATTTACTCAGTTTGGCACTAATATACAGGAAGACTAACGCAATCAATAAGAAGCAAAAAGAAAGTTAAAATCAGCACAAGGGAAAAAGTGCTGACAACTGCCTCATTTTCCTTTTATTTGCTACAAATATTTCTCAAAATGCCCCTGTGCTGTGGGAAGCTACGAAAAAGTTATTTGACAGAGCTCCACTTCCTCTTTTCCCACAACCATTCCTAGAGGGTGGCCCAGAGGAAAACAGTTCTGCCAATAAAAACTCTTTTTTATGAAGAAGCTCATGTGGACCTCATCTGTCTGTACACAGAATGTAAGAGGTTCTTACACACTAACTTCATTCATCAGATTTTTTTGGGAACACAACTAAATCCATAACAATTATAATATCTTAACAATAACAACAATTCAACCATAACACTGTCATAGAAAAGATAGTATATTTTTTCATATAACATTGGTTTCCTGGGAGTTGCAGGTGAGGGGAAGAAGGGTATTGAAGGAAGATTTTTATCTACATATTTCAGAATATTTGTGTACTTCATAATGAATATATATTATATATATTTATTATTATAGTATTTGTATATTATGTAATATATATTATATACATATATATGTATGAAATATTTACCTATTTAAGAAAACCAACAAGCAAAAAAAAGTTGCAGATTACTGTATTTTCTGACCTGATTTCTGAAAAAGCAAAAAAACGGAAGCTGTTTATACACTATTTAGAATATATATAGAAGAAATGCAAAACCAACAGTTGGTAGTAATTACCTCTGGAGAGGAAAACTTAGGTTGTAAAAGAAGCATACAGAGATTTCATCTTTTATTTATTTTACTTCCCTTTCTATTTAAAAAATGTTTATGATTTAATTTTACAACTTAAAAATCCTTTTAAAGACACCCCATGGGGATTCTTTAAAGGCTTTTATGTAAGTGCTGGAATTTGTCCTGCAACTTAACAGTCTCCTGCAGAGGGAACAAGGGAACTCCAGAACAGCCCCCATGCACACAGTACACAGCACACAGCACTCAGGCTTTGGGCTCCAGCCTGAAGTCGTAATTTTAATTTTATTGTCCTTTAAAAGAGGCACGTCACATATTCTAATTCCCATTCACAGATGAGGAAGAATGTCTGAGAAGTTAAATGACAATGAAAAGTGCGACTGAAATCTGCATGCACTTGCCCACGTGTTTCCGTGACTTCACCCTGTCTGGTTCTCAAGCTCATGTTCTTGTTTGTGCCTTTTCTTTTGCTCCCACTAGAAGGAAATAGCTTCAAGAACAGCACCCCGTGCACCCGACAGGCCTGCTGCCTGGCACACGCTCTACATATCTGTGTTAAACGAATGAATGAATGAATGAGAAACTTCTAGCAAAGATGCTTATGATTTATCTGACCAGAATGGCCTTGTATCTAATAAATAACCACATGGTACACATAAGTATGTATAACTTTACATACCAAATGTATTTTACATACTAAAGCCTCTTGAGGATCCTTTTTTTATTTTTATTTTTGGTGGGGAAGATTAGCCCTAGGCTAACATCCACTGCCAATCCTTCTCTTTTTGCTGAGGAAGATTGGCCCTGGGCTAACATCCGTGCCCATTTTCCTCTACTTTATCTGTGGAACACCTGCCACAGCATGGCTTGGTAAGTGGTGCATAGCTCCACGCCCGGATCCGAACCTGTGAAGCCTGTGCTGACCAAGCGGAGCAAGTGAACTTAACCACTAGGTCACCAGGCCGGCCCCTCCTAAGACTTCTTTTTTTTTTTTTTTTTTTTTTTTTTTTTTTTTTTTTTGTGAAGAGATCAGCCCTGAGCTAACATCCGCCAATCCTCCTCCTTTTTTTTTGCTGAGGAAGACGGCCCTGGGCTAACATCTGTGCCCATCTTCCTCCACTTTATATGGGACGCCGCCACAGCATGGCTTACCAAGCAGTGCGTCGGTGCGCGCCCGGGATCCGAACCAGCGAACCCCGGGCCGCCGCAGCGGAGCGCGCGCACTTAACCGCTTGCGCCACCGGGCTAAGACTTCTTTTAAACACCAGATTTTATCATTTTAACAATCACAAACTTTAAATATATGCTTTTCATGACAGTGCTAAAACACACAAAATTTTAAAACTATGGAGTTAGTAAAAGAGAGATGATTAAAAATGATCACAGATCATGTTGCTAGTAGCTGCAAAAAAAAAAAAGAAAAAGATAACTCCATTGTCAAGTAAACAATCCATATTTGACTTAAAGATCTAAAGTTGTCTTCATGTTTAACTTGGGTCTGCTTTAGAATTCCAATTTAAACACAAATGGTGGCATAAACATGCTGTCTTTGAGAGCTGCTCTTACCAGAGAGGCACTTAGCATGCAAATCTATAACATAAATTTAGTTTACAAATGGCATTGCAGAAAGATTGCTGCTACATCTCATCCTCTAGTCACAATAGATGTGAGAAAGATAACTAGTTAGTGAAATAACTATAATTCAAGTAGAAAACTGACATAAAGTCCCATAAGCTTCTCCAAGTATCTTTACTTTTTGACAGTACAGACTACTTTACATAGATATATCTTTTGGTTCGGTGACAGTTTTACTAGAATAAAGGATGGACAAGAATTAAAGTGCCTTAGGGTAGTTAAATATGAGCAGACATAGTTAAGAATTCTTTCTCTTCTGCTGTCCCCTAATTCTCATCAAATGTCGAACCTACTGCATACATGTGAGAGCGAGTCCATTGCATAATATTTTACGATAGAATCCAAGTTATCCTCATTTAGCTTTTCTAAAATCCAGGGATAAAATGCCACATAATATTTAAGAAATAATCAATCTTCTTATTTGGGGGATTCTGTGAGTTGTGCTTTATTGTATCATTTATTTTGGTGTGTGGATGTTATGTACCAAATAGCATCTAGCATTTAAAGAAATGAAGATGTCAGGCAATTGATTCATCCATGTCTTCATATCAAAAATATAAGTAGTGGACCTAATGTGATCAGAACTTAACATAGGTGGTATTTGCAATACAGTAGAAAGATAGTCAACTCTGAATAAAAGGAACTCTGCTAAACAGAGACATAATTAACCACAAGAGGGTAAACACAAAGCTCCAAGAAGTCTTATCATCTTATAAAATTTTATAGTTATAAAGTGCATGGCTAAAGAGAATTTTTTTTTTAGATAATAAACTACACAGAAACTCCCACAATTAAATTAGAAATAAAATGTATATCTTCTCAACATTTTAATGTTCAAAATATGTTAATATCAAATTATCTAAATTCTCATTTTACATGTAATGAAACGAATGCCAGTTGAAATTTTGAATATGAGAAGATAGGAAATTATTAATTTTTCAAACAGCAATAAATATAAATAATATAATGGATATTCTTTTGGTGTTACTTTGTAACTAACTCAAATAATTTTTGATGTGATTTTGAATAGAAGTCCTTTGATTTTATAGACTATCATAAAATGTCTAGTCTCTAAAATAGAATTTGATAAAAAGAGCCTTGAAATTGTGAAATATTTATTGAGGTGAATGGATAGGCATTATCATCAACTGAAAGACAATTTATATTGACTTCTTAACAAACAAGAACAATTTAATTTTATAGTTTTAGAGAATTTTCCCACATTTCAGATATACAAGTATCATTTGTAGTTTTTATTCTTATTGAAAATATAAAAAAAAAGAGTACTAAAATGAGAAATAACATGTCTTGGACTGGTAGCAAAAATATTTTTATACGGTTTTCTAAACTTATAAGGAAAATAAGATGTAGAGTTTTTCCTGTGATTCTAAAGGGGAAAGTCTCAATTCCAGGGATGTTAAACTATGGGGGTCAAATACAACAGGTACATTTAATGGAAATCAGAATTAGTTGCATTAAGATAACAGTTACGATTCTCAAGGAGTTCATTAAACATTACATATAATTTTTCTTCTGGCAATAAAACCATTAGAGTTTCATTTTATTAGCTGCAATATTTTTGTAACTGCAAGTAAAGAAATTTTACTTAAAGTGTACCTAGTCAATTATTTTGAAGTAAAAACACAATGTGCCTGAAATTGATTCCTATTATTGTAAGAAAACATAGTATAATCAAAATGAGTGCATTTAAAATTGGAAATACCAGAGAAACACAAATGAGAAGAATTAATTTGAAAATCCACACTCTTCCTTCAGTGAAGCACTCGTTGTTTCCTGAAGCTGAGTGCTCATAGGGCCGTTAATTTCTTCATGGATTCTGGTGCTTTGTTTCTTGTGAACTGAAGCTGTCAACTGTGATTTTTCCACTTGACACCCCGCTACAGACTAGCATGCTTCGCTAGGCACACAGAACTTGTGATGTAAACCAGACTGCATTCCATGCTTTGCTGCCGAGGGGCTCCTAAGCTATTTTTGCGAGTATTAGCCGTTACGGAATCCTCTCCAATATTTCCACATAATCCTCCTTTTCTTCCACCCTATTCCCTCAAAAGGGATTTTATTTATTTTATTTTATTGCAAATTGTATTTACATAAAAAAGTGGGATGGAAAGCCTACATTAATCTGTTCTAGAAAAGCAGGAAGGGATATTTTCTTCAACATATTGCTGATATTCAGCAGAATAAAGGCTTTTAAAAGTGTGTCCCTGGGGGGCCAGCCCTGGCGGCCTAGTGGTTAAGTTCAGTGCGCTCTGCTTCGTCATCCCGGGCACGGACCTACACCGCTCTGTTAGCAGCCATGCTGTGCTGGTGGCCCACATACTAAAAAATACAGGAAGACTGGCATGGATGTTAGCTCAAGGTGAATCTACCTCTGCAAAAAAAAAAATAAAGTGTCCCTCTCTACAGCACAGGGACCCTCCCCTCCAGGCTGTTGTCCTGCTCCCAGGTGCTGGAAAGTGCTCTCCCATTCTTCTCGTGGTGAGTCCCAGAGCCCACCTACTTCCAAACCCAGCCCTTTTCCCACATTTCTTTGCAACCCTCCCCCATCCCACTCTCTTTCCAATCCCCTTTCAGTCACCACTTATTGATCTATGGGGGTATCAACTCAAATGACAACAGGGCGAGGCCAGGAAACAAACGAGGGAAGCAAGGGGTAAGACAATAGGCAGTTTCCAGGACAGTGGAAAAAAGGAAAGTCTCCTGTGACTTGAGCTGGTGGCAGCTCCCACCTTCCAGGATGGCGCTGCAGGGGAACGCCGGTCCAGCCCTGCCAGTGCTTCAGGTTTCTCAAGAGAAGCCACAGTCTCTGGACACTCATGGGAAGTTTCTCAACTCTTAAACCCAGACATGCAGCTGACGTTAATTTAACACTATTATGTGGGCTAGAGAAAACATGCTTGTAATCCAGTTTTGAGCAGCCAGATAACCAAGTTGATACCACCTTCTTCTTCAAATTCTTTAAACAATTAGAATACTGCTTCATACCCAGTTAAGAATTTATATTGTTGTATATACATGTTGATAAAATTAATTAGTATATCAGGACCCACAAAATGGAGGCAGCCCCATTAGTGGCCCAGCCACATCACTAATCCAAATCTAAGTCAGCTTGCACTTATGGGAAACACCTGCCAAGGAATCCTAACACACACCAATCCTCATCCTTCAACTCAGCTGTAGCTAGCTCACCTGCCCCTAGAGAACAGGACCTGCTGGCCTCATAAGGAAACCTCCAACCTCCTCGCCAATCATGTCCTGTTTCCACATTGCCTCTTCTAATGCTCTATAAAACCCATTCTTGTCCTAAATTCCTCAGTAAGAGAGCTCTACTGCTTGTGAGGCACTGTCCTCTCGCACCCTGTGGATTGTTTTTCCTTGGATAAAGGACATCATACTCATTACTAAGTTGAATTATTTGCATCCTTTGACAACGTACACATAGATACATATACAGTTGGCCCTTGTGCTGCAAACATTACATTCACAGAAACATAAAGGCAGGCGAGTTTGGCAGCTAACATTGTTAACATGCCCGGCTTTTGTCTGAAGAAATGACTAAGTTTTGAGTATCCACTTAAAAAACTTGACAAACTCTAGAGGCTGCAAAGATCTGGTCTCCGAGGTCACTCATACTTCACTGAGGTGACAGGGTGAACACTGCTTCTCCAGGAATGATCTTATAAACTCCAAAAGCAAGGAAAGAAGGATCAATAAACATTGCTTTTCTTTCATAAGGCTTATGTTGAAAGTTTTCCCCGCCCCGAGAAAAGTATGAGCAATTCATCTGGGTAGTTGAGATCTCTTATGCGATGGACATGCAGAAAGAGGAAAAAAGCAACAACACAAACACTCAAATGTGACAAGATGAGATCACCCGGAGAAGATGCTGTGAAAGTCTTACAAGAATGAAGATATTTTCAACCTGCACAGCTGATCTAGAGCTTTGTTTATAGCATTTTTTCTCCATAAATAGAAAATAACCTACTTCAAATGATGTGAAATGAGTCTTTACTCAGTTTCTTATTTTATTTTGCTCAGCAATACTGAAACTTCTTTCTTGATTTCTCTTTAGGGATTTTGGGAAATGCACGAAAATACCTCCACACCAAACTCCAAGAGGAAAGTACAACCTGAAGAAGGGGATATGGTGATGCCCAACAGCATTAAGCCATTGTCCTACCTGAGCTCTTGCTCTCTTTTCATAATGGCGCACCGTGACTTCTGATCATTTTCTTTCCTGCATCTTTCTCGTGTATTAGGGGCAGACAATAAACAGTCTGAAGGCCTTCCACATTCTATATACTGGAAAAGTCCCATTCCTTTACCACTATATGGTTATATTTTGCTGCTTTTTTCATTACTTATAACGAAAATTGCTTTGTTTTTTGTCTAAAACCCAGTCTGTGTAACTGTAATAACCTGATTTGTCAACAACCAACTGTGTTTTGTGGTCTATTCAAACTGAAAGGTGTCCCTTTTCATATGGTTGGGATCTAAAAGCTAATCTATCTGATTAGGGATAGAAATGTATCCATTTCCAGGAGGCACAAATGAAAGGAAGGCATTCATCTCTGGATTTTAGGTTTACTCTGTGACTAAAGTAAAATCTTTCACTTTCTGCTTTAAGGTTTCACAGTAGTATTTGAGGAGCTACAGAAAATGCACCAGCTTTATAAACTAGCAGACTCTACTTGCATGTCAGTTGGCTATAACTAGTGAATTAATTCTAAGCAAGACATCACAGGGACTTAACAGCTCCGCCTCATAGACAAGGCACGACTGCTTTAATATGCAACTAAAACAAATTGCTGCAGTAACTTTCATCTTCTCCACCACGCATCTTCAGCACTTTGGAGGGAAGACTGCTACATAAATCTCACAAATGGTAGGATGAACACATGGCTGGAGTAGGCATTATTCACAGTGGAAAGGCAGTCACATATGTGCCCTGAAGAAATCTAATCTCAGTCTTGTCTGGATTCTGTGTCCTGATTTGACTGAATTAAATCAAACAAGGAACTTCTCTTCCTGACACTCTTCCCCAGTCTTTAGCCCCAAATTGATAGAAGAATAACAAAGCACTTGCACAAACCCAATCTTTATTTCATTGGAACATATTTCCAGGCCTGTAGTGTGCAAGTGTCTTCTCTGATTTACAGACAGGAAAGCTGCGGCTGGGAAGCGTGTAGTGACGGTGAGACTCCTGGTCGGGGGGTCCCTGGCTCCCGGTCAGTGTGAACCGACCTGCAGGGCTCCAGGTGGAAGGCGGCTGCTTTGTGCTCGCTCAAGCACTTCAAACACCCTTATTTTGCTCAGAAATACTGAAACTTCTTTCGCTCAAACTCTCAACACAAACACTTCAAAATAACAATTTTTGAGGTGTTCAAAATACTTTACAAGACACTTCAAACACTTCAAAAGGACACAAAGCCAACTTTATATCATATCACCATCTATATGTGGTAATTTATAACTTTTATTAGTGGAAAAAGTTGTTTTGAAAAACGTAAGTACTGTTTTTTGTGCACAATATTTGCAACTAGTTTCTTTTAGTAAATAATCCTTGACTAGAGAAGAAAGAAGTCCTATCTTTATAAAGGTATTCTGTCAATAGATTTTCTCTATAGAGAGAAATGGACTACTTATTTTTAGTGGTTAATTTTGCTTGAATAAATTAATACTGTTCAATGTTTTCTCATCTTCTTTAGAAGATTTGCAAGAATTTTTCTGTATCTATTATTTAATGTTCAGTGATTATGTTACCCGACGTGGGCATTTTCCAGATTTGGATTATTTATATACTTTACTCCAAAATACATGACTATTGTTGACAGTCTACAGAACTCTCAACATATTTCACGTCCTTAAACAAATCACAAGAAAAGTGCCAGAGTGGTCTATTAGAGCCCTCACTCAAGGAAATCACATGTGTCTGAGCTTCGGGAAGAGCTGGTAGTAAATGATTATGAGGTCAATGAAGTACCAGTGTCTATGACCATCCCAGAATCTTCCTGGAGGAGGCTGCCGTTATTGATTTGCTGTACCAGCTGAGCTCATTTTCTGCAATTATCTCCTCAGAGTTTGCATTATAGCCACAGCACTTCAAAATGATTTCACAAAATTATAACTCACAGCCTAAACAATATACTAGAACAGAGTGGATTAGAAGTGTCAAGTTTTAACATACTTATGCTTTGTTTTGAGTTGGTATAATAATACTTTACTTCACAGACGAACGTTTGTTCAATATGGAGAACCTACAACTGCAACAACAGAACCCCACAGATGAAATTATTTAATGATGTTTATCACTATACTTATCTCTATGCTTTTTATTATTTCACCATATTTAACTGATTACACTTTTTCCTCAAGACACCAAACCATTTAAAATCAGGTATTAAAATCAACTTTTTTGGTAGTCCTGAAAAGAACAAAATTGTTCATTTTTTCCTGATGTTTTGTAATGAAAACCATAGGCAATATTAGAAAAGCACAAATTTTATTCTGGGTCCATTGTTTCCCCTTTCTATAACCTCTTCATACTCCTGGTGTCCTCTGCCCTTAAGTACCCAAGGCCCTCCTTTGGCCCCCAACACAGGCCTGTAATAGATCAAAACTGCCGTCCTGTCATCTATCAGTGTTTTTAGTTAGAAAGTAACCCGTGAAAATAAGCACTTGTGAGAACTCTTTCAAACACCTGTGACCTAGGTGATGAGTTGAAAACACACACCAGAATTTTAAAAACCTTTGGAAGCTCTCTCCACCTGGAAATTAGAAGCCACCATATCCTCTATAGCTCTCCGTATCCTATGCATATGTGGCCACTATCCTTCAGACCTTAGGATGCTAACCCTGAACAATCAGAGTAATGGCTCTGGCTTTCCAGGCACCTTACTCTAACACAAAAGGTTCCGCAGCTTTGACTCATGACAGTCTCATGAGGATGACTCATCTTCCCACCTGCTGTGACACTGCTTCAGCCCAGCCCTGACACTCCTTGGCCCTCCTGGGTGCTTTCCTCCAGTTCTTCTTCTGACTGGGTCTTTCAATTCGGCACTTCTATAACTGAAGTCTTTCCCAGATGTCAGCTTTTCTATACATCAACCTCTCGAGCTCTCAGCTCCTTATTCTATGTTTTCTGTCTTATTCTGTTGTTTTGATGAGCCAGATTAGAAGAAAATAAAAGTCTAATTTTGTAACTGTCCTAGTTAGGAATATATTAATAGTGTCATGCTCAGAGATCCTCAACTGTTCTCTGAAGAGACATAACTCACATGCCATTTTAAATGATTAATTTGTCTAATGGATTAATACCTGCTCTTCCTTCCATTAAATGTATATGTATATTTTTAAAACATTAAGAGGAATTTACAATAAAACTTTTTGTTAATAAACAGAATTTGGGGATTCTGATTTACAATGATATTTGGCAAGCAGTATCTGATTAGTCTTATCTCAAGATAACCACAATATACGTATGAAGAATCAGGAAATTTAAAGAGTGACAGACAGGCAGGTAGGTGGATAGATAGATAGATAAGATAGACAGACAAAAAACCTTTAGAGCATGTCTTAATCAGGAAGCATTTTTCTAATTCTAATAAATAACTAAATATACAAGCAGCTCTGAACCTCTGGCCCACACTTTGACCATTAGACCATCATTCTTAGTGACAGAGAGTATGATTTGCTCATTCAGGTTAATTTCTAAAGACTTTAGCTATTAATTCCCAAGAATGAATTCTCAAATACTGGATTCTCAGGCAGTGGATCCAGTGGGAGAATCAGTGCTCTTAGTCAACAGTTCTTCACAGAGACTGTCAACCATTCCCCTAAATACTCAGCTATTCTCTGAATATTGTGTGCCCACCTGTTGCCATAGTGACAAGAGGAGGTTATTTGAGATTTCTTTCTTAAGTCAGATGGTACTGGATCTCATTCTACCTTGGCAAAGTTAAACTTTTTTTTTACCAAGTGTGTGTAAATGTGATTTGTATATCTTAAAGTTAAACATTAAAATACTTTTGGTGAAATAATCTTAGACAAAAATAAACAAATTGGATTACATCAAACTAAAAATCTTCTGCACAGCAAAAAAGAAACCATCAGTGCAATGAAAAGGCAACCTATGAAACAGAAGAAAATATTTGCAAACCACATATCCAATAAGAGATTAATATTCAAAATAATACAAGGAATTGCTACAAATCAATAGAAAAAAGACAAATAATCCAATTAAAAAATGGGCAAAGGACCTGAACAGACATTTTTTCCAAAGAAGACCAACGAATGGCTAACAGGCACATGAAAAAGATGCTCAGCCTCTCTAATCACAGGGCAATGCAAATCAAGACCACAATGAGATATCACCTCACAGCTGTTAGAATGGCTGTTATCAAAAAGACAAGCGAGGAGCTGGCCTGATGGCGTAGTGGTTAAGTTTGGACGCTCTCCACTTCGGCACTCCAGGGTTCACAGGTTCAGATCCTGGGTACAGACCTATACACTGCTCATCAAGCCATACTGTGGTGGCGTCCCATATACAAAAAATAGAGAAACATTAGCACAGATGTTAGCTTAGAGCCAATCTTCCTCATCAAAAAACAGGACAAGAGACAACAAGTGCCGGCGAGGATGTGGAGGAAAGGAAACCCTGGTACACTCTTGGTGGGAATGGAAATTGGTGCAGCCACTATGGAAAACAGTATGGAGGGTCCTCAAGAAATTAAAAATAGAACTACCATATGATCCAGCAATCCCACTTCTGGGTACATATACAAAGGAAATAAAATTATTATCTCAAAGAGATATCTGCACTCCCATGTTCATAGCGGTATTATTCACAATAGCCAAGGTATGGAAACAACCTAAGTGTCTATCAACAGATGAAGAATGAAGAAAATATGATATATATATATATACATACACACCAGAATATTATTCAGCCTTAGAAATGAGGGAAATACTGTCATTTTCGACATGGATGAACCTGGCACGAATTACACTAAGTGAAATAAGGTAGACAGAGAAAGACAAATACCACATGGTATCACACATATGTGGAATGAAAAAAACAAGTTGAACTCACAGAAAAAAGTGGTTGTCAGGGAGGGAGAGGTTGGGGTTGGGGGACATAGGGAGAGGTTGGTAAAATAAATAAACAAACAAATAAATACCTCTTAGGAACCTATTCAAGCCATCCTGAATCTTTGCTTCAAACACATAATAAAAATCTGATTTTTCTGAATTTCAAAAAATTCACTAACTAGTTTAGTTTGTCACCTATTTTTTCTTAATCATTGTCTCTCTGCTTGCATTAATATACATAATTTTTTCTTTAAATTCAGCCTGAAACATTTCAAAAATTTATTTCATTCAGCCCACATTAAAATAAAGGATAATTATAGGCTATATCTACTAGAAATTTAAAAAGGAGTTGATCCTTGCACAAAGTGTATTCATTTAACAAATATTTATCGAGTACCAACTTTGCTGAGCAAAGCAGGCAAGATCCCAGCCCTCATGGAGTTTATAGTCTCATAACATACGGTTTTTGTTGCTGTTGATGTTGTTTTTATTATTCAAAACTGTTATTCTTGCCACTGAGAGAAACCCAAGTTAACTAGGTTAGAAATTAAAGTAGAATTTTTATTGACTTCTATAACCACGTGTGGCTTCAGGGAAAACTACGATGTCCACCAGACCACCTCCACATCTCTTATCTCTTAACTCAGCATGCTGATTTCCTCCATTCCTCTATAGATCAGCTTGTAATGCCAAATGGGGACTGTATTCTCTTTCTTTCTTCCAATTCTGAAAATCTTGAGGGAAGTCTCTGATTTGCCTACATGGGGCCATGTCCAGACTGTGCTCAATGGGCCAGGTTCAATCACCAGCAATCCCGATTAGAATTTTTTTTTATTGTGGCAAAAAAAGCACATAACATGAGATCTACCCTCCTAACAAAATTTTAAGTGAATAGTACAATGTTGTTAACTATATGCACAATGTTGTATAGCTGATCTCCAGGAATTTTTCGTCTTGCATCATTGAACAGCAACTCCTCATTTCCCTTGCTGCCAGTCCCTGGCAACCACCTGTCTAGTTTCTGCTTCAATGGCTTTGACTACTCTAGGCACCTCATATAAGTGGAATCATGCAGTATTTGTAATTTTTGTGATTGGCTTATTTCAATTAGCATAATGTCCTCAAGGTTCACTCATGTTGTCACATATGATAAGATTCCCTTCTTTTTTAAGGCTGAATAATATCCCCTTGTATATATATACATATATTATAATATCACCTTGTGTGTGTGTGTATATATATATATATATTCCACATAATATTCTCTTGTATATATATACATATATATTCCACATTTTCTTTATCCATTCATCTGTCGATGGACATTTAGGTTTCTTCCACATCTTTTTGGATTAAGGGAGGAATACATTTTCAAACGATGTGAAAAAAGGGAAATATACTTATTTTTGAAGAGACGCTGGTTATCTCCTCAAAATAACTCTTTACTCTTTACTCAGAAAGACATATTACTTAATCATTAATAAATACCTATTTACAAAATACGTAACTTGAAAGGCGCGTTGAGAGCTGTAAGAGAATCCGGAACTAATCTGGAGCATCAGGGAAGACTTCCCGAGGGAACTGAGGTCTGAATGAGATGTGGAGGATGAATAAAAGTTAACTAGGCAGAGAGGGTTGGGAGCCTTCGAAGCACAGGCAAACTCCAGCTAAAGGCCAAGTAAAGAGGAAACACGGCGTGTTGGGGGATCTCACATGGAAGCTGCTGCACTGGAGTGACGGGCATGAGAAGCAAAGGGTGGAGAAGACCTGGCAGAGCAGCCAAACGAGGCTGGAGAGACGTGCCGGGGCCAGATCCTGCAGGGCTTGTAGTTATTCCGGGGATTCTGGTCTTTTTTGAGAGCAATGTATAACTACTGGGAAAAAATTTTAGCAAGTTGATTCACATTTCAAAAATATCACTCTGGCTGAAGTATGAAATTGGATTAGAGGAAGTAAAACTCATATGGAGAGATGAGTTAGGAGGTTCCTAACATCATCCAGGTGAGACTGGGTTTGAATTTAGCAGACAGCATTGGGAATACGGTTGGGGATACTGCCTCTGTTAAAAAAGACAACTCAGCAGGATGTGTACCAGATTTATTCATTCCATCCCAGGCCGTGATTTGCTGCTCAGTTACACAGTGTAACCTGGGTCTGCCTATCTGCTACCAGCTTCTACCACTGTCCTTTCCAACTAACTCAATCCACAAATACCTGTGAAACACTGGCTCTGTATGAAGTGAGACTCTTCAGGAGAAAGACATCTTCAAAGAGTATTCATTTTTAATCTCCTTCATTCCACATCACTAAAGCCAGGAGGACGTGTTCTTTGTTCTCCTTGAATTAAGTTAGAGATTCAGAGTCAGAACTCACTTCTTAGCAGAGCAGAAACTCTCGAAATTCATGACTGTCTCAGTGGAGATGGCAGTAGTCTTAGCTCTACTCCTACCTTTGGGAAGAATTTTAAGGTTTTCTTTTGTCTGATAGTTTTATTCAATATTGTCAAATACTAAGTAGAGCTTAAAAAAACTAGATTTAAACAGTTCTCGTTTGGGTTTTTATTATGTGAAGGTTTTTTGTTGGTGGTGGGTATTTTTGTCACTTTAACATAACCTCTATTTTCAAAAATATATTTAATTAGGGCTAAAGATAACATTTCAGCTCATTAATGATCAATTTTTCCCCCCCAAAGCAGACATATTAACCAGAAATTGATAAAAATTAAAAATAGTGAATTTATCTGATCTGAAACAGTGTGTTTCAAAGTTTTATTACAAAGTGATAAAATAGCCTTAGGAACAAAACTTAAACCTAATATTATGTAAGTGCTAAAAATTGTGAATGTGTCTCATATAATTGTAATAAAAGAAAAGGACTAAAACTTTGCTTGATTAAGATATAATTATTTCATCTGAGTATGATAGTAAATGCCCACTGGTAATTACTGAATTATCACTCAAATTATTTTATGAATTTTATATTTAATAATGCTGAAAAGATTATAATTAATTTTTCAAAAGTTCTACAAGTACTATACATAAAATCTTAATGTGAGTTGACTAAACTCTCTAAGTCATGCTCTTAACAAAAAATTATGAAATATATATGAAGTAAAAAAATTACAAGTGTAAATGTCACTTGAAATTCATTAAAAGCTCAAAATTTTTCACTCAAGTATGGGTGACTTCCACAAGACACATAAATATATAACAATGAGCTACCAAGTTATTAATTATATTGTATAGTAAAATAATAAAGAATTACTTTAGTAACTCAAATAAAGCAAAAGTAGAAAATCAAATTATAGAAATATAAACTATAATTGTAAAATCCAGAACAGCATTTAAGTTATTTAAGTTCAAGGATTTGAATTCCTGAAGTACTCAAAGATTTATATTATAAAAATAATTTAAAAACAAAAAAAGTTATTTGAATTCATTGTTAAACTTTCCAAAGTCTCAAAATTTTCACATCTAGTCAATAAGTTCAATTATTTTTCAATTATTTTACATCTTAAATGTCCTTCCTATTTTCGTATTTCTATATATTAATATATAGAAACCTAGTTGTATCTGAGAAGCTTTTGCAACTTCTGCAAGAACCAATCTGAAAGCTCATGGTACATTGCACTTAAATTGTTTATAGACTTATCACACTGTGTTACAATTACTCACTTATTTGCCTCCTCCTGGAGGTAGAAACAGGTGGTCCAGGTGTAACGTTGAGGTAAATAATTAATTCTGTGGATAAGTTTATCTGTGGTATGGTTAACATATCGTTGCGATTTTACATCTTATTTTGGAATGACGAAAAGAATAATGGCTATATCTGATTCTGGATAGACCCTACTGAGCATCTGGTCCCTGGACTCATGCCCAAGATTCTCTCTGACCCCTCTGGTATTGAGAAAAGTGTGGAGTTAACAACGAATATGCAAATTTCAGATTGTAACCTCAGCTCAAATACACAGGAAACAGCTGAAGCACAGGTTTAAAATTCATATGTTGATGGTGCTCTACAAACACAATATCAATAAAATCGTTGGTAATTTGAAGGTTTATTGCAGATATTAACAATATGAAATGAACACATACACCTCTATTAAGAATGTGTTATGGCTACCCAGTGTAAATTATATAAAAGATTATGTATAAACATATTTTATGGGGCAGATCTTCAACTTCTGAGGAAAATTCATCTCTAGATATAATATTTATAATAGCAATACATATATATCATGCCTTCAGTTGAAAATAAAACACATTTTCATCTTTTAGATTTTATGCTTTTAATATTATGACTGTAAATACGAGAAATATATTTTCTAAATACCAACCTTACACTGTGACCAATTACAGTATAAAATATTTTCTGCATAAAACAGTATGAGGATATGTACTTGGCAGTGATGTAATAAAGTTTTGTTGAGGAAATTCTTAAGGAAAATAGCTAATAAATTACACTATTTTGCCTAAATAGTTTTTTGCTGAGTAGAATTTTAAATAAACCTAAAGGAGAGAATATATCTCACAAAATCTCATGGAAAGGAAATGAAGTCAAATGAAAATGCAAAAGATATAACGTAACGTAAAGCATTCATCAAGATAAATAAAATGTCATCACTATGTGTTACTCAGAATGCAAACCATAAAGATGCTATTAGAACACACTATGCGTATGTGTGAGAAATAAGCCTATGCTCTTCTACAAAATCAACCATGCCACAAGTGTGCCAAGGAACAAATTTACGGGATACCAAAGAAATGTCTCATCACAAAATACTGTGCCAGCAAAAAAATGAGGGTACATAGGAGCCTCCTGCCTGTCAAGTTCATTGACCCACTCTAGCTGTCCATCTTTTCTATTTCTTGTTAGTTCACTTATTTTTATTTTTCTCTGCCACCAGCTCTGTCACTTGCCTACTCTCTGCCCATATCAACTGAAAAATGAGATGTTGATTTTTAGCCCCTGTCTGCCCTACTGTCTTAGAAATAAATACAACTCCCTCTTTTTTTTCAAGCTTTACTGAGGTATAATTGACAAATAAAATTGTAAGATATGAAAAGTGTACACTGTAGTGATTTGATATATGTACACATTATGAAAGGATTCCCATTATCTAGTTAATTAACATATCTATCATCTCATATTTTTATCTTTTTTTTTTGGTGAGAATATTTAAGTTGTACTCTCTTAGAAAATTTCAATTATATAATACAGTGTTATCAACTCTAGTCACCATGTTTTATGTTAGATCCTCAGACCTTATTCATCTTATAACTGAAAGTTTGTCCTCTTTTACCAACCTCTTCCTATCGTTCCCCCACACGCTTTGCAACCACTTTTCTACTCTGTCCTATGAGTCAACCCCCTCTCCTTTTATTTTACAAAGTGAGTTCTAGCTGCTAGACCAGTAGCAGGTGGTATGTATAGGAAACATTAGGACAGTTATATAGACTCAAGAAACCACAAAATGGTATTATTCAAAGTTGTCCTAGGTGTGTAATGATATTTAAATGGTGCTATTTGTTCTTCATCTGTACCCCTTTTCCTGACTTCTGTTAAATGTTGCTTCAGAAGACTTTCTGTTTTGTTTGTTTGTTTGCTACTAATTATCCTCAAACAATACCAAGCCACTGAGACTTTCGCACAGATTTTGGTTAGTGTTGGTTTAAAAAGAATTCTCAGTTTTTCAGAATCTGCTTGTCATCCTTTGTGAAGAGAGAATTTCCTTATCAATCCAAGAGTTTTCAGACCATGCAAAATTACTCAGATTCCTGTGCCTAAAAGTTCCAAAGTCTTTAGCCCTTTGAACTTCTTATATATCCTAAGCCCATTTTTCTATATCCTATTGGATTTCTGAGGGTGCAATCAAGAACTAATTGGTAAAGCCGGTTCTACCCATATATGATGTTCCCATCATTTACTTATTATTCAAAGCTTGTTATGTCATGGATCTTGAAAGAAACAACCCCAAACTCCGACTTTGCTTGTCTCATTTGGACTTCATTGACAGTTCTCTAAGCTGCTTTGCAGAACTGGAAATTTCCTTTCCAAAGATTATAGCTAGATCTCACACTAAATTTCACTTCACACTTATGGGACATCCTTCATTCTCAAATCATCGAGGCAAGTAATAATTAAAACAACTTAAATATGATGAATATCCAAGCCTTCTTTTGCATCAAGTTACCATGTCTCTCTATTTACTCCAATGGACTATATACTTCACTACAGTAGAAACAATGGGCAAGAAGAAGGCCTACCATTGAAAAAAAAGGTAATTCAGGGGAAAATATTAATAGTTTTTCTACTGTCTCTCGACATCCTCTTCATTCATATTTTTTACTAGAATAGTTTTTCTCTAGTTAACGTATTCAACAAATGCAGGAAACTGCTTCCATTTCCCTTCTAGAGGTTTCAGTGAATAGTTAAGAGAGTCGTAGCACAACTGGACAGCACAGACTGAGGAAATCATTGGTTCATTATGGTAGAAGGAAGGGAGGTTTGCCCAAGGAACAATACCCGGCCCAGGGGATATATAAAGGAAAGCGTGTTCTCTTCCTAGAACTGGATTTTTTTTCTTCTGCTGTCTCCTGGAACTGCAGTTGACCACATACCTGAAAGCCTACATGAGTTTTATGAGCATGCTATTTAAACAATAATAATACAATAAAGAGATAATGTACTTCTCTTCTTAGTTAAGTGAATCTGAAATAGAAATAATAAAATTGGGATGAAAATGTGCTCTGTCACACAAACATAACTACCAGTGAACAAATGAGTAGAAACATATATACTAAATAGAGAAAAAAAAATCAAAGTTCAAGGTATTCTATCTACTTATTGAATTGTGATAGGAGAGAAAATAGAAATCCTACATATCTTTAAGTAAATAATAATTCAAATATTTTAAGAAGAAATGTTTTCTAAGATTTTAAATTCAAAAGAAAAATATTTATTTTCAGCCTTTCTCCGTCCTGGCTGGCACCAAAGTTAAAAAACCAAATATATGTTTTTTCAAAGTAATTAGGGCTGACTTTTCATAGAGTCCCAACTAACTTATTCTCTTGAGGGACAGACTTCAGTGTTCAGAGAATTCAAAACATGTTTAGACCCAACTTCACCTCACTCCACAGACGACAGAGACTTCTCACTTGTGGACTCTTTATCACAGCAATGTTCAGCTTCAGATTTTAGATTCAGAGAAAAATGCAATAGAAGATTCCAGTATGAAAAAACATATGTAAAAGTCTGGTATGTAAAATTATTCTTGGCATTCTGCTAAATAAAATGTCTAAATTATTCCATCCTGCCCTCAAATTTTGTCGTCTTTCACCTTTGTGACCTTTTATAACAGTGGATTCTTTCTGTTTATACAATGGCAAGGCTAATGTAACGCTTCCTTATACTGATATTAGATGTTAACGAGGGAGGGAAGGATATTCCCAGATATTTTGAGAATGTTAATTTCACAATTACTCAGGAAATTGGGAACATGGCGAGTGTAGATGCTCAGAACAATGAATCACCCTAACTCATGGTTCAGCCGTTAGTAGCAAGCTCTTCCCTCATCATCTCTCAAGGCAGTTTTCTCCAAGCAGCCTCTGAAACTTTCATTTGAACCTGACTCCTACTGTGGCCCTGTTGGGTTAATTGACCTTAATGTTTTAGATTCTTATACATTAAAATAACAAATAACCCTTTGAATGACATCCATGCAGTAGGAATGACAGGCGATCAACAATATCCTCCCGAATGATATGAAACCCACAGTACGTGAAATGCCAAAGAATCATTGCTGTCATGAGTAAACGTTGTAAGTGTTGCCTCCGGGAAATGTATTTACGTAAATCTGCAAAAGAACCCACTGACAAGTGGCAGAAAAGTCAAGCCCTCCACTATGACACGTGGAAGTGTGTATACCAATCAGGAGAAAATGGATCCAGAATCAGCGTAAAATGTCATTAGACCCAACAGGTCTAAAATTTTCAGAGAGAATGAAGACACTTTACAGTGAACTTCAAGTAATATTCCATCTATTTATTGTAATAGGAAAGTGAGATAATAGAGGTCAAATGAAGGTTCAAAGGTCAATATTATTTGGAAGTCCATTATAAATTGTAAGAAATAAATGTACTGCGTGAGTCAAAAGGCTACGATAAATTTATAAACTTCTAAAAAGTAGATTGCTATGTTTCTTGGATAAGAATTCGAAAACTTATTTTCTTATTTATTAATGCATCAAAGGAATAATGTGCAGTTTAAAGTATTGTTATCACTCTTGATTAAGCAAATAAATTCCCTTATTTCCTGTTTAATACCCCTAAATTCCAGTTGCCTAACAAATGTTTAAAAAGTAAATCTTTCTTCTGCCAGTACTGATCTAAGAGAAAAGGCATCATTTTTACAGAATATATATGTAACATTGTCTAAAACAAATAGAGCCCCAATAAAGAAATGAACCATTTCCAAAATGGAAGATGAAAATGTTTTTGAAATAATAATGCTACCTATATTTCTACAGCATTGCTATTATCACATGAGTTCCACAAAACATTTTAACTGATTTCATTGTTCACGTAGAAAAAAAATGTTCATTTACCTATAATCGCCTACTTGCTCTAATTGCAATATGCTGTGAGAACCTTTGATAATGTTTTATAATTCTAACTTAGAATTAATGATTTGGTAGTACTAATTAAACTTAGAAAATAAAGCTACACGGTTCATTTAAAAAACAACAACAGATGTTGTGTTTTCTTGCTCAATATCTTATTTTAAAATATCATGATTATATTTAAAATTTTGACTTTATGAAACACTGAGAAAACGAAGTATCCAATTTAGGAAAATTGTTGAAATGCTGCAATTAAAATATTACATTAAATATTAAAGGACAAAAGGACAAAATATGTCATTAAATATGGTTTTATGTTTGTTTCTTTTGTGAGGAAGATCAGCCCTGAGCTAACATCTGTCAATCCTCCTCTTTTTGCTGAGGAAGACTGGCCCTGAGCTAACATCACTGCCCATCCTCCTCCACTTTATATGGGCCGCCGCCACAGCACGGCTTGACAAGCAGTGCGTCGGTGCGCGCCTGGGATCCGAACCTGGGCCATCAGCAGCGGAGTGTGCGCACTTAACTGCTACGCCAGCAGGCCGGCCGCTCATGAAATATGTTTTTAAAAGTCTTAACAAAATATGGAAACTGACAGATGTGTTATTTTCTCAGAAACCTGAGTAGTAGAAATACCGTTTAACACATGCTCTAAGCTGTGGTATGTTTGAAGAAATGGTCTATCAGGTGTCAGGTGAAGTATGGAAGCAGGGAAGTATATGACTACTCAGAAACACACATAAAATTCAGAAATAACAACTCATCTAAGTTTGCAACGATATTGTAAATGAAAATATTCTCCAATTTACAGACAACTCAACTTAAACTCTTCTAGGAAGATTTCTCTGTCTAATGCTTTCTAAATTTTCCTTTCTGAGATAGTCATTTTGCCCTTTGCTTATAGGTAACGCTATCTATCTTTCTATCTATCTATCTATCTATCTTTCTATCTATCTATCTATCTATCTATCCATCCATTTATCATCTTTTCATTTTGTTTGCTACATGGAACATTTATGGTTGTGATGCTATTTATGAATTTTTCAATGTAATTATTTACACAAAATGCAACTTTTAGCCATATTGCTATTTATTTGCATCAATCTAATCTGATTTAGAATATTAGCTATGCTTTCCACCTGTGGTCTGTCAAATATTTAGTGCCTATCTGTAGGGCTGAGGAATATGACCGGGAAACCGTGAGGCCCCACCTGCCCCTCCCCTACAATGGGAAGCTACAAGAAGAAACTCTTCAGCATTATCATGTGTTGAGCATATACTGTGTACGAAGAAATTACTGTGAACTATGATGAATATGAAATAAAGAATAACAAACACCTCCCCCTCCCTCTGCACGTGTGAGGTTGTTAAGACTCCAGTGTTGGACTCCCTGGGTTTGAATGTCCCCTCTTTCACTTACTAGACTTGTGCCTCACATTCCTCAGCTGTAAAATAGAGGTGATAAAAGTACTCACCTCATGAGGTCGCTGTGTGGAATAATTACTTTTTAGGAGTGTAAAATACTTCGAACACTTCCTGATACATACAACAGATAGTATTTTTATTATTGATGGGGAGATGAGACAAAAATATAAACTACAACTATAGGAAATAACGTTTGAGCTTAAATACTCTTAGCTTACCTACTTCAGCCATTCATTCACCTAACCTTTCATGAAAGCATACATTAAGCACCTTTCTGTGTCAGGCCCAAAGTCATGCATTGGACTTGCAAACAGTAATAAGAAATGAAGCATTCTATCACAGACTTCACAGTTTCCAGGAAAGACTCTATAACTATATTTATAAAACGCAGAAATTAGTGTTGTGCTCTGGATTGAGTAATAGAGGATAGATTGAGATCCTTCTCTACAATCCAATCCAAATGCCATTCTTGCTAACAAACTCTCAGTCCCTGGCCTATCCTGCATGCGTCTCTTAAGTGTGGTATAACATTATTTAAAAACCAGCACTTAGTTACCTGCTTCGCCCAGTACTCCTTTATTCCATGACTATTTCCATAGCAGATCTCTGCTTTTCTTTCCTTTAGTCAGGTAATCCAGATGCAATTTCAGATAAGCTTACCTGCACCTGACTAATCTAAGAAATGCCATCCAAATGCCCACGGCAATCCACATGCAGTACTAACCCTGGCAATAAATCTCATTCCTCCAAACACAAATTGCAACGGGTAAGCCAGATTGACTCAGGCGCACTTATCAACTCCTTTGAATGAAGCAACAATAAACCACAGACTTTGAAAATATCTGAAAAAATACTCACTTATTTCTGATAACAACGTATCATAGAGTACCTCTTAACAATAAATTTTGCTCCTTTGTAAACAAATGTAACAATAAAATTAGACTGTCACTGAATGTATGTACATGTTTGTATAAAAAGTACAGACAATGCAGATATACTTAGGTTTTTGACTCTTTTTAATTGCTCTATGTAAATGTTTATATTTTATTTGGTAAATTTTTATGTATTAGTCATCCCAAAACTTTTTTTTTCTTTTATATAAGGCTAACCAGAAAAAGCATTAATTAAATGGCATTGCCTATCAACCACATCTATGAAGAAACATTCCAGAGAATTAGGCAAAAATGAAACGATTACGAACTAAAATAACCCTTCCCATGGGGCTTGCAGCTCCGCTGGGAGAGGGCAGATTATGATAGGGAGGCTTGAATAGGGAATTCCCAAAGTAAACAGGTACATTCTTCCCATTCGACATCAGCAAATTAGGCATGAAGCGGCGTAAAGGACAACCATGACTGCTCCCAATTGACTGGCCCTATTATCTATTTCAAAAACTTCCCAAAGGAAGACACCCTTATGGCTATACTCAGGTTTGCTTTAGCAGAGTCTCTAATGTCAAAGAAAAATTTCCCAAATCAGTATAAATGTCTCTCCCAGGTGGATTCATTTATTTTGCTACTCCAAGTTGGAATGAAGTACCTGTTATATCATAGCTAACACTCATTTGGGGGTGAAAACTATAAGTAAGTCATTATGTTTCCAGATGGGAAGAATACTAAATAAAGAACTTCGTCACTGGAAAGGCACTTCGATAGATTTATAAGCACCTGAATATCATCTGTTTACTATAAGTACTATTATCCTACAAATAGGACATAAACCATTGTATGGAAAAAAAACCAACAGATTATACATGTTATCAGAATGTAACTGCAAAAAGTAACATTTCCCTCTTTGTTTAATTCAAGTTCTGTCCTTCAGATGTTTGGAAGGCAAGCCCCACAACTCATTTGCTTGTCATTTCTCTGGGTACTATGGTTGGCAGCAGGACTGGACTCTTTTCTTTCCCCTTTTCCACATCTAAACCTCAAATATATTGCAAAACTCTGCCTGAGTGCAAACGATTACTCAGCGGTCACTTTCTTTCAAAAGAAGATTTGACGATGATTGGAAATCCTAGCCTGAGGGAGTTTTCTAAGATCCTTTAGACAGAGGCACAATTAGTCTATCTTCACACCTAAATGCTTCCCAAAGTCATTCCTTCTTCAGTGGATAATGCCAGTACTGAAAACCGGTTTTGCTGACTGTTAAGAAATTGCTCTAAAATCAGAGAGAAAAGCAGGGAAAAAAATCATTATTATGTAATGTTTTAAGCTTTATTGGGAAAAAAAACAAACATTAATTATACAAGAAGGTACTATTCTTCAGAATAAACAATCAGCGTTATCCAAGTCAACACAAATCTCTAACATTTTCTCAAATATCTTGAAATTCCCAATTTCTATCTCTGTGCTTTTAACTTAAAAACGGAGCAGCTTTTATCAACGGAGTAAACATGGATTCAGATTTGGTCCAAGATTTAGACGATATTCACAATTTATTTTGATTCATCCTTCTTTACACTTTATATCATGATAATGTACATTCCAACCTTCTTGGTTTTGTTTGTTTAGGAACCATCCCTACTTTCTTAGACTTTTCAATGATGTGATGATGATGATAATAATAATAACAAAAATACTTATTAATGATAAATATTAAAACTGTTTTAAGTGATTAACATGTATTCTTTAAGTCTGAATATAACGCTATAAAATATACCCAAATGTTATTAATACCATTTAAAAGTTTAAAAAATTGAAGCTTAGGAGCACTAATCTCCAAAGTAGATTTTAACCCAGGTATTCAACTTTAGGTTGTTCTAACTTACCTGTACCCAAGTATTTAACCACTGTCGTATAAATACATACAATTTCTCAGGACTATGGAAGTTTTCTTTCTGCCTGTTTGAGATTTAGAGAAAATATTTTATTCCTCTTTCAGTTTATTTTATTCACTCAAATTAATTAAAAGCAATCAAATGGGCAGGAATCTTTTAAAAATGAGTTGACATTTATTTGAGCATTTGACTAGAAATTAGAAATATTTTAAATGTATAGTTAATGTATATGATATATGATCAAAGTTAGGTAGATAGAAAATAAGTTAAATCCTTAAAAAATGACATGGACTTCCACTTAATAAGGCTTATTGAACATAAGTATACATCTCTTCTCCTTCTTGAAATCTCAAACAAGTACAATGAGAATAAAATACTATAAACCCATAAGAAAAAAACTAGGGGAGACTACAGTAGATGAGACATGACCAGACATTTTTTGGAAGATGAAGAGCAGATGGATGAGTGGTGAAAAAGCTCAAAATATCTAGGTGTTAATGATGTTTGTCAGGCTGGGTGTTGGGGAGGAGGCACCACAAAAAGCAAGCCTATCTTCCTGTAGAACTACAATGGACTGCAAGGCACATGAAAGAAACTCTATGTGAGCATTAGTTATACATCCAGAACAGGTTTGTCATCTCATATTTTTCCAGGATCAATCAAGAAGTATGCATTGCATTTACTTGTCATGTCTTCCTCATTCTAGAACAGCTCCAGTCCACCTTATATTGTTTTTTAATTTCGTGACTGACATACTTGAAGAGCCCTGACCAGTTGTTTTGTAGAATTTGCCACAATCTGGATGTGTCTGATTGTTTCTTCATTGTTAGATTTGGGTCACACAGTGATGCTCTGCACTCCTCATTGAGTCTCACAGAAGGTGCATCCTGTCAGGTGTTCCATTACTGGTGATGTTAAGTTTGATCACTCAGTTAAGGTGGCAGTCTACTTTTTTATTCTTTACACTTAAAAATAAACAAAACAAAACAAAACTTAAAAATCAATAGGCAAGTGCAGGTGAGGCAAGTCTATAACATGAAAGACAGAGACCAAAACAAAAGAAAAGAAGACACAAAAGAAAATGCAAAGAGTGTAAAATATGAAAGCCTTCAATAATGTCAAAGAGAAAAATGTTACATCTATGAAAACAGAACAGATGCTATAAAAAGAAGAGAAAGAGAACAAATAAGACAATGTTCTTATATTCAAATAAAATTACAATATTTAAAATTAAAAATAGAAAGTCAAGATGAATTGCAAGAAATTTGAGGAACATTCCCAGAAAGAAGAGTAAAAAGACAAAGGTAGAAAACAGAACAGAAAAGATAATAGCAGAGGGTCGATTCAGGAATTCCAGAAAGGGAGAATGAAGATGGATGAAGAGGATGATATTGGGAAGAAAAAATCATTCAAGAACATATACTAGAACCAAAGAACACTAATTTCTAGTATTGAAGCAAAAATAGACACTTTGTCTTGCTTCCAATGATTAAGTGCTTCACATTCTACAGTCAGAAAAAACACTCACACATACCATTTTATACACTGAGATAAACTTAAAATAATAGGGGTGTCCTGATCGGTTCTTGAACATTTCTCATACCTGGCTCCCTAACAGAAACAATTTTATGTCTGATTTTTGCTATACTGATGTCTGAAAATAAGTCAGGCCCTCTGTGAACATGATAATCATGTGAGAAAGTTGCTGTTTCTCTACCATGGATAGACGAATTAAATCTGGTCATTTGGATATTTCATGGGTTTTTTTCTGTGTTTCATTTTGTCCTTTAAAACTTATATTTTCTATTTGGCAAGACGGTTCTTCTGAAGCCTGACTCCCCTGAACTCTATGTAACCTCTTTCTTTTCTGAAATACTTGTGTCTCTATCCCCTTTTGATACCAGATTGAAAGGAGCTACATCAAGATATACAATCACATAATTTTAAATATCATGGATCAAGAGAAGATACTGAAAACTCGGACAACTCAGAAACAGAGAATACATACACAGGTAACATAACAGAATCAGAAATATAGGTAGGATAGAGCATCTCAAAAATAAGATGCTAGGGGCCGGCCCCATGGCTTAGCGGTTAAGTGTGCGTGCTCCGCTACTGGCGGCCCGGGTTCGGATCCCGGGCGCGCACCAAGGCACTGCTTCTCTGGCCGTGCTGAGGAGGCGTCCCACATACAGCAACACGAAGGATGTGCAGCTAGGATATACAACTATCAGCTGGGGCTTTGGGGAAAAAAAAGGAGGAGGACTGGCAATAGATGTTAGCTCAGGGCCAGTCTTCCTTAGCAAAAAGAGGAGGATTGGCATGGATGTTAGCTCAGGGCTGATCTTCCTCACAAAAAAAAAAAAAAGCCTCTTAAAAAAATAAGATGCTAGAAGGCTGTAGAACACCTTTCGTATTCTGAAGGAAAAGTATTTCCCCCCCAATTAACATCTAACTAGTCAAATTAATTGACAGTAAAGGTAAACTAAAATCATTCTTTAACATACAAGTCTCAAAAGTTGTCTCCCATACACTCTTTCTCAGGAGGCTTGTGGAGGTGCTCGACCAAAATGAGAAAGTAAAGCAACTGGAAACAGATGTCAAGACACAGGAGATCTCACATAACTACAAGGAAAAGAAAGCTTGTAGCCTGATGGAAAAATTGAGTCCTACCAACTATGCAATAGGCCTGGGGAACAACAGTCTATTTTTGAACACACTACATAAGACTTCAGAATCGTCTTTTCAGGAGGTAAGGAAGAAAGCAAGAAGAAAAAACAGTTTACTTCATGAATTTGACCTTTTATCCTACTAAGATGATGAATTATTAGGAACACTAGCATCCTCTTCCAAGAGCTGCCAATCTAGAGGAACTAGAGAAGAAACAAAAGAAAGGAAAAAACAAAGACAAACAAACGGTGAAACTCTGCTGGGGTGGAGGGCAACTGGGCCGGTTGAAGCTTGTTTCCTGAGTTACCTAGGGCAGGAGGCGGCTGACCTGGCTGCGGGAGAACAAAGATCTTGACTGTCTGCTCATGTCCGCTTCATTGTTCCTGCTGTAACTATAACCTCTGGTGCAGGTGTTCTGGGAGTGAAATCAGGGAAGCCCAAAAAGCCCAGAAACCTCACTGCAGGAAAGTGAGGAAAACACATAGGAGTTATTTTATTCATTCCTCATCTTCCTCAAAGGTGGAGAGCTGGTGAATTGCAACCTAAGGAATGTTGTCCTCAAATTCTGCTTTCCTAAAAGAGCAAACGGTGAGTGAAGTCTTGACTTAGGAGTGCTTCTAAGGGGGTGGGAGTGGAGACTATGGTTTTCCTGGTGCCTCCATGTTCTCCATCCAGGCCACCTTTAGCTTCCACACTGTGAGTCCTTGAAGGCAAACAAGGACTCGGGTGTTCTCCCAAAGCTGACCTAGCAGGCCATAACTGTAAGGGAAAAGGACAAGATATTTGAAGGACATACTATTTCAAAAAGAAAATAACATTTTAGATTACAGATGTCATGACTTTGATCATTTGCAGAAATATTTTGTGGTTCTGTTATCGTCCAAAAAGGGGTGTTCATCTGCCCACCATAGGACATGCCAGTAGTCAAGAGGCAAGGAGGTAGGAAAGAAAGGACTTCTTATTACAGCTTGCTAGCAAGAGGGAAGATGGCTGACTCATGTCCGAAAGAACCATCTTACAGAACAAAGATTACAGGCCAATTGTATAGTTTCGAGTTGGGGAGGCATCTGGTCTCTGGGTGGGGGCATCCGTCTGATCTCCAGGTGGAGGCAGACATCTGTCTTAGTTCCTGTCTTTTCTTTTACCTGATATGCATCAGAGACCAGAGCAATACCCAGATCTTTCAGTTGTCAAAGATGATGTCTATCAGCATAGACTTTCTGCCCAGAGCTCATCACATTCATAAGGAACTCAAAAGAACAAAGTTATCAACTTATAGGAGCTGGGAGGGGCCATAAAATCCACAGAGAATGTCTGGGTTAGTTAATCAGAGGTCATCATTCAAAGTTACAATATGGTTTCTTTTCTACAATATCGCTTCTGTTATGTCAACCTTGTGTTGAGCTGATATCATGTCCTGTAAGTAGCTGAAATACAATGACAGTTTACTATAGAAACCTCACCCGAGGAAGCACAGAGCGAAGCCCATTGTAGCAAGTATTTTAGAAAACAAATTTTTGCAACAAAAAGAAAACTATTTTAACTCTTATATGACAAGAAAATAGCCTGCTCTGAAACCAGAAGTAATCAGTAACTAGTGGAACTCCTAAATTTTGGCTCTCAGCTGACCAAAAAGCAAAAAACAAGAGCATTCCCAATTTTAAGTGGAGTGCAGAAGAGGAGGCCAAATAAATCTCATCCAACTTAAGCTAGAAAAGAGATGACTAGGCTTGAGTTTAAATTGTCTTTTTATTTTGTTTCTTATTTTGAAATGGATGTACTTAATCATGAGATATGATGTAAACGAATTGTTCTTAGGTGAGCTATAAACAAACATTCATATATGTAACTTCAGTGGTATATTTGTTTCCTGGATTTTTTAGTTATTAGTTTTAAAACCAAGATAAGACCAAGAACATTTCTTGGGGGCAGCACCACCCAACCACCTAACTCTCTACAGGTAGAAATACTGCAGGGAAAGAACTTTGATCCCGAAGCAAGGCGTTTAGGACTTTTGTCAGCCCAGGAAGAGCATCAAGATAACAAGAAATAGGAGTTATGAATAATTGAAATTGGTAGAATTAAGGAATTTTAGAGCTAGAAGGAAACTTAGAGATAGAAAAATGGAATGGAAATAGAAAAATAGATTTTATGCAGCATAAAGGTATAGCATTGATAGTCTCAAGGGAATTAAAGAGTTGAGTTCAGTTTCACAAGTATATATTCAGCAACTTCCATTTACAGCCTCTGGTCTAGAGACCGCAGAAGCAAACTCTATTCATTCACCAAATGTACTGAAGGCCAACTACATTCCTGGCTTGCTGCAAACAGTGGTGATAAAACAGTGAGCAGGAATCAGGCAAGTAAACAAACTATTAAAGTGTGATGGGATTATGGTGGACAAAGGAAAATTTTCTCTGAGTAGTGAAAAGAGTCTAACACAATGAAGGCATCAGGGAACTTTCAGAGGCAGCAACGTTTATAAAGGATGAAAGGCTTAGTCCCTGCTTTTAAGCCTGCTTTTTAACCAAGCACCTCAGCCCAGTTATGCTGCTTGGCTGAGGAATTAATATATGTGTAATTTTTCACCATCCAGCTTGGCTGTCTGTTGTCAGCAGCATTTTGCTTAATAACAAATAAACTGAAAGGAAGCAACTTTCTCTACATAGGATTCTGCAATGATAGCTGATTCAAAAGGTCAGAGGAAATCAAGATCGCTTGGTTTTTGTGCAAATTTTCAACTACTGAGTACACTTAACACCTACAAGGGGAAAAGTAGCTCAAAATGAAATTTGAAGATATTATATAATAAACCACAACTTATCATTCCATTAATAAGTATTTATTGTCTTTGATGACTCAGAAAAAGGCAATAGCACCAAATCCCTTCAGTTTGGTTTATGCTTCTCATTTCATGATATAGTAGATGTCTTCTCTGCTTGATTAAATGTTTCAAGCTAGCAGTCTTGTGCTCCACTGACCTTTATATTTCAATAAGCAGAAATAATTTATGTACAGTGATAGTTCTAACAATAAGAGTGGATATAGAATGGCATTAACTTTGCTAATTATTCTGAGAAGAGCACACAATTAACTCTACACATCATATTGCATTATTTCCTTTTTTACTTTTTCTGATGTATTTCCTTGGATATTTCTGTTAGAGAAGCTCAGCGAATTTCAGAGATTTCTGTTTGTTCCTTTTTCAGCAGGAGACTTTGGATGCTCAGAGCCTTGCATTGGCCCATCTGTGTAAGCCATCTGAGAGCAAGCCAAAGCTTTCTATGAAATCAATGATACTCCTTTCCATTACAACTAACTAATAGGCTAGAGACAGGGTTTGTCCATTCTTTAAGAAAGAAATAACCCAATTCCTTGATATTTTTTTAAGCTGCCAAAAACCCTGCTGAGGTTAACAGATAATACAAGCCATGGATAATGACCCTAAATATGATAACTTCCCAAAAAGATAACTCCACCTTCATAAACCACAGACTTTAACGTCAAAAATGGAAACAAAGCTATTTCCCCAATGATATATTGTGCTTTAATCCAGAATGTCCAGGGTCAGAATTTATGAAAGTCAATCAAAATTGTTTAAAAAAAAATGGAGGCAGTAAGAAACATGCCAATTTAATTTCTTACCACTAAACAATGGGAAATTTACTATGTGTCAAGTTTGAAACTAATAATTTGATAGACCAGGTCCATTTACATCATACTCAAAGATGAATCTGCATCAAAAAATATCCTATAATTTAGATAGTATGGAATACTTAGAGATCATATAACTCAGATTTTTTTAACAGTTTTATTGAGGCATAATTGATATATAATAAAAACTGCACTTTTGTGTGTGTGTGTGAGGAAGATTGGCCCTAAGCTAATATCTGTTGCCAATCTTCCTCTTTTTGCTTAGGAAGATTGTTGCCGCCTAACATCTGTGCCAATCTTCCTCTATTTTTGTATGTGGGATGCCACCATAGTATGGCTTGATGAACAGTGCGAGGGTTCGCTGCCGCCAGAGATCCAAACTTGCAAACCCAGGCCGCCAAAGCGGAGCTCGTGAACTTAATCACCACACCACCAGACTGGCCCCAGTACTTTTTTAATATATAAAATTTGATGAGTTTGACATATGCATACACCAGTGATACAATGGCCACAATCAAGGTAATACACATATCTATCATCCCCAAAAGTTTCCTTGTGTCTCTTTGTGTGTGTGCTAAGAATCCTTAATATGAGATCTACTCTCTTAACCAAAAAGCCAGCCACATGATTCCTACTTCAATGATCTTTTCAGTAGTGGCATACTGCTTCTTAAAAGATATATGTGAAACTACATTGAAGAGCTAATGTTAAATAGCTATACAAATATAGTTTATTATTTTTGATTAATTGGATTAAAATTGATTGGATGAACACATTTTAGCAAGTCAAAGCTACACAAAATTAATCAATCTGTGTTGGCTACTAATATCTTCTTTAAAATTGGCATGCTTGTGTGGTATAGGATTTTTAGATTCCCGGATAAAGTGCATCAACTTCTCCTACAACATGAAATATTTCACACCCATCCTCATTGTTTTCATGACACTAACTAATCAATGAGTTCAGTGAAAACATCAGCTAAACCAGATGCCCTTTTAGCTATAGTGGGCTTTCAAAAGAATAAAATAGATTTTGGGGGGACATCATCAGTGGAAGGGAAAATCATATTTCTATTTAAATTTCAAAGATTTTATATAGTTGTTTCAAACTCTATGCCTTGCCACAAATACATTACAAATATTTTTTCTCTCACTCTGACTGTAGAATCCATATTTCTAGGTTCATCATAACTCATAGCAGGACAGTTCTGGAAGCATCGAAGTGCAGTTCACTGCACTAATGAGAACTGCTAACTTTATTTATTTAAGCAGAGCTTGATATAGAGATTAGATTGCCACCTCAGGTTTATTAGATGAATTATTCTGTTTATAGAGCACCATGCATTTCCCTAGCCAAGTTGGTTTCCAAATCTTTAAATGTTATTTATCTATTATATTTGTTAAATTACTAGATGGAGCTACCTGGAAAGTAATTATATGTACCCTGAAGAGCAATTATGCAATTTTATTGATAGTAGGATTGGTGTAGCCTAATGAACACTGATACAATTTTCAAAAAACATGAGAAATTTCTACCTTGATTTCAAGCAAACTTCTCTGTCAAAAGGTAGGTATAAACTAAATGGCATAAGAAAGCATTCAGAAGGGAGGTGCTTTCCCCACTCAACTACTCCCTTACCTTGTCCCTTCTCTGGCCACATCTCTGCAAGTTATTTCATCCCTTTCATCCCTCCAAGTAAGGTTACCACCTCCCTCTTTCTATGAACCATTCTTCCTTTTCTCATTAATTGCATCTCACTCTGCAATGTCAAGGCCACACACAGTTGGAAGTCTGTGACACTCCCCTGTTCCCAAGTGCATCCTCTTGGCCCCTGCTTCACATTTTCTAAGTCTACCTTTAATTCCGTGCATTGATTTGTCAGTAAGCATCCAACAACTGTAACCTGACAACACTTCACTTCAGTTGTCCAGAGAATCTCTTGATATTTGCAATAAGTCTTCTCTTATGCCTCCACAAGGTTCACCTGGAGGAACCCAACCACAACTCCTTTATTAACAACATGCAAGTTCCAAGGAAGTTATCATCCTAGGATCAAACCTTGATCAATGAGGAATGGGATCCAGTAGATAAATGTTCCTCTCTCATTTTCTGTGGGAACAGCCTACACCACTCTAGTCAGGATCAAGCCCCATGGACCAGAAGGAGAAACCACTCCTACATTTGGGTTTCCCTCCATCTTTGTTTCATTTCCCCCAGTCCTCTACTTCTGACCCTGAGATTTCTCCCCAAAATAAAATTAATTACTGTAAGCTTTTAACTTCAGAACTGTTTCCTAAAATCTGACTCCTTAACTGACCTAGGTCCTTGAACTTTTGCAAGGAGCTTGTCCTCATAAATCCCTCATCTCAAATCTTTGTCTATTTGACAAATATTTATGTAACACTTACATGCACTATGTACTATTCTATGGAATATAAAATATTAACTCATTTAATTCCTTATAAGCCCTATGAGTTACGTACTAATATTATCACTATATTACAAATGAACAAATAGGCCCAGAAACTTTAAATGACTTTCCCAAGATCACATATCTGATAAGCAGAGGAGCCAGGGTTCCAAATCAAGCAGTCTTGCTCTAGAATACATGGTCTTATCATATTTAACAAATAAGCTAATGCCTTTTTGACTGCTGCTGTCACTCCATTATAGTGACACATCAGTCAGGGCCCTACTCATCTCAAGTATGTGTTTGTTCTCTAATTTGTGAGAATAAATTTTAATTTTAATCCTATTAGATTTGACATTCTTTGCATGTCAATCTCAGGTCAATGATCAAAAGAGTAAATTCCAATATGCAAACGCTCATCAAGTGTCTGCCTGTGACATGTCTGCTGATGTCCCACTGGCTAAAGCATATCACATGACCCAGTCCAGAGTCATTGTGAAAGAGAAACATACAAGAGAATGGATACCAGGAAGTAGAAGGGATTTTTAAATTTTTTTTTCTTTGAAGTTAGTACTATAAAATTCTTGTGTATAAATACAATAAGAAATGATGCAAACGAAGAATGATGTTGGTGCTGTTTGCCACCATGATAGACATAGGTAGAATAAAGAAAAATGCAAAACAACTAACTGTAACTTTCTTTGGAAAATATTTTTGTCTTTTTAATACACCAGGAATTTATTATAACGGTTACAGGTAACAGCAATCTATGGTCAAGATTTTTAAAAAGTCTTTGGTAATTGAGCCAAGAATCATGAAGAGATAAAACTAGAGATACTTTCAATGTTAATTTTGTTCATCTTCCTTTTTCTACAGAAAATAACATAAATTACTTTTTTGCAAAAAACCGACTTCTCCTGAAGTTCTGAAATTCTCATTTAACGTATCTGCCTATACCTCATTTTAATTTAAGTCCCTCATAGAAATATGACATATAACACTTTTACTAATACTTTGAAATGCTCAAATAAAAAGCACTACTAAACAGTAATTAAATGCACTGCATCATTACCTTTTATGGTAGCTATGGGCAATTTGAGTATATTTTTTGCAGTATACAGGGATATGCTCTGTTAAAAAGCAAAATCATTATAGACTGATTGGTCTCAACATTTTCTAAGTAGAAATTTAATATTTTTATTCTCATTCAAGGAGTCAGCATTCTCAGAAAACACATTAAGTTCAACATATTCAGCTGTTTTTAAGTTACCTGAAAAGGGAAAATAATGCACTTTGTTGTTCTAGGAAAAAGAATTGCAGAAAGTCTGTGCATAATTTAAAAACAGCTCACATTTATAACTTCAGGCTCTCTAAGTGTTGATTATTTGGTAGGAAACATATGCTTAGCTAAATTTGAAAGCTACAAAAAGAAAATCCTGCTATGAAAGTGTTTCTCTTTTACAAGGCTGACTCCTCTTTGCATTTTTAAAATGTATGCAAAATCTCAACATGTGATCTGTTTACAAATTTTAGTCCCAAGCACCTACAAAAGGATCCTAAATGATCCTTGGAAGGTTTTATTGTTAATCTGCATACCAGAGTTGAAGGGGCAGAGGAGGCCTCTTTGGTGAGGATGAAACAACCACATAAAGGCCAACTTCAGCATTAGTTCTTCTTCAAACACAGAAGTGACCACTTACACCAACGGATAGATCATCCAAACAGAAGATCAATAAGGAAACATTGGCCTTAAATGACACACTAGAACAGATGGACCTAGTAGACATATACAGAGCATTCCATCCAAAAACCGAAGAATACACGTTCTTTTCAAATGCACATGGGACATTCTCCAGGATTGATCACATATTAGGCCACAAAACAAGTCTCCATAAATTTAAGAAGATTGAAATAATACCAAGCATCTTTTCTGACCACAACTAGAAACTAGTATGAAACTAGAAATCAACTATAGGAAGAAAATCAGAAAAGCCACAAATACATGGAGATTAAACAAAATGCTACCGAACAACGACTGGGTTAATGAAGAAATCAAAGAAGAAATCAAAAAATACCTGGAGACAAAAGAAAATGAAAATACGACATGCCAGAATTTATGGGATACAGCAAAAGCGGTTCTAAGAGGGAAGTTTATAGCGATACAGGCCTATCTCAACAAACAAGAAAAATCTCAAATAAACAATCTAACAATGCACCTAAAGGAACTGCAAAAAGAAGAACAAACAAAGCCCAAAATCAGTAGAAGAAGGGAAATAATAAAAATCAGAGCAGAAATAAATGAAATAGAGACCAAAAAAACAATAGAAAAAAATTAATAAAACCAAGAGCTGGTTCTTTGAAAAGATCAACAAAAGTGACAAACCTTTAGCTAGACTCACCAAGAAAAAAAGAGAGAAGGCACAAATAAGTAAAATCAGAAATGAAAGAGGAGAGGTTACAACAGACACCTCAGAAATACAAAAGATTATAAGAGAATACTATGAAAAGCTATATGCCAACCAATTCGGCAATCTGGAAGAAATGGATAAATTCTTAGAATCATACAACCTTCCAAAACTGGATCAAGAAGAAGTAGAGAATTTGAATAGACCAATCATCAGTAAGGAGATCGAAACAGTAATCAAAAACCTCCCCAAAAATAAAAGTCCAGGACCAGACGGCTTCCCTGGTGAATTCTACCACACATTCAAAGAAGATTTAATACCTATCCTTCTCAAACTCTTCCAAAAAATTGAGGAGGGGGGGGAAGCTCCCTAACTCATTCTACGAAGCTGACATTACCCTGATACCAAAACCAGACAAGGACAACACAAAAAAAAGAAAATTACAGGCCAATATCACTGATGAACATCGATGCGAAAATCCTCAACAAAATACTAGCAAATCGCATACAACAATACGTTAAAAAGATTATACACCATGATCAAGTGGGATTTATTCCAGGTATGCAGGGATGGTTTAACATTCGCAAATCAATCAACGTAATACACCACATTAATAAAATGAAGAACAAAAATCACATGATCATCTCAATAGATGCAGAGAAAACATTTGACAAGATACAGCATCCATTTATGATAAAAACTCTGAATAAAATGGGTATAGAAGGAAAGTACCTCAACATAATAAAGACCATATATGAGAAACCCACAGCTAATATCATCCTCAATGGTGAAAAACTGAAAGCTGTCCCTCTAAGAACAGGAACCAGACAAGGATGCCCACTCTCACCACTCCTATTTAACATAGTATTGGAAGTCCTAGCCAGAGCAATCAGGCAAGAGAAAGAAATAAAAGGGATCCAAATTGGAAAGGAAGAAGTGAAACTGTCACTATTTGCAGACGACATGATTTTATATATAGAAAACCCTAAAGAATCCACCAGAAAACTTTTAGAAGTAATAAACGAATATGGTAAAGTTGCAGGATACAAAATCAACATACAAAAATCAGTTGCCTTTCTGTACACTAACAATGAAGTAGCAGAAAGAGAAATTAAGAATACCATCCCATTTACAATTGCAACAAAAAGAATAAAATACCTAGGAATAAACTTAACCAAAGAGGTGAAAGATCTGTACACCGAAAACTATAAAACATTACTGAAAGAAATTGAAGAAGACACAAAGCAACGGAAAGATATTCCGTGTTCTTGGATTGGAAGAATTAACATAGTTAAGATGTCCATACTTCCTAAAGCCATCTATAGATTCAATGCAATCCCTATCAAAGTTCCAACAACATTTTTCAGAGAAATAGAACAAAGAATCCTAAAATTTATATGGAACAACAAAAGACCCCGAATAGCTAAAGGAATCCTGAGAAAAAAGAACAATGCTGGAGGTATCACACTCCCTGATTTCAAAATATACTACAAAGCTATAGTAACCAAAACAGCTTGGTACTGGCACAAAAACAGACACACAGATCAATGGAATAGAATCGAAAGCCCAGAAATAAACCCACACATCTATGGACAGCTAATCTTTGACAAAGGAGCCAAGAACATACAATGGGGAAAAGAAAGTCTCTTCAACAAATGGTGTTGGGAAAACTGGATAGCCACATGCAAAAAAATGAAAGTAGACCCTTACCTTACACCATACACAAAAATTAACTCCAAATGGATTAAAGACTTGAATGTAAGACCTGAAACTATGAAACTTCTAGAAGAAAACATAGGCAGTTCGCTCTTCCACATCGGTCTTAGCAACATCTTTTCAAACACCACATCTGACCGGGCAAGAGAAACAATAGAAAAAATAAACAAATGGGACTACATCAAACTAAAAAGCTTCTGCACAGCAAAGGAAACCATCAACAAAACGAAAAGACAACCTAACAATTGGGAGAAGATATTTGCAAACCATACATCTGATAAGGGCTTAATCTCCAAAATATATAAAGAACTCATGCATCTCAACAACAAAAAAACTACCAACCCAATTAAAAAATGGGCAAAAGACCTGAACAGACATTTCTCCAAAGAAGATATACAGATGGCCAACAGACACATGAAAAGATGCTCAAAATCACTAACTATCAGGCAAACGCAAATCAAAACTACAATGGGATATCACCTCACGCCCGTCAGAATGGCTATAATTAACAAGACAGGAAACAACATGTGTTGGAGAGGATGTGGAGAGAAGAGAACTCTCATACACTGCTGGTGGGAGTGCAAACTGGTGCAGCCACTATGGAAAACAGTATGGAGATTCCTCAAAAAATCAAGGATAGAACTACCATATGATCCAGCTATTCCACTGCTGGGTATTTATCCAAAGAACTTGAAAACACCAATTTGCAAAGGTACATGCACCCCTGTGTTCATTGCAGCGTTATTCACAATAGCCAAGACTTGGAAGCAACCTAAGTGCCCATCAAGGGACGAATGGATAAAGAAGCTGTGGTATATATACACAATGGAATACTACTCAGCCATAAGAAACGATGAAATCCAGCCATTTGTGACAACGTGGATGGACATTGAGGGTATAATGCAAAGTGAAATAAGTCAGAGGGAGAAGGTCAAATACCGTATGATTTCCTTCATTAAGTAGTAGATAATAACAACAATAAACAAACACATAGGGACAGAGATTGGATTGGTGGTTACCAGAGGGGAAGGGGGGAGGGAGGAGGGTGAAAGGGATAATTAGGTACATGTGTGTGGTGATGGGTTGTAATTAGTATTTTGGTGGTGAACATGATGTAATCTATGCAGAAATAGAAGTACAATGATGTACACCTGAAACTTTTACAATGTTATAAACCAATGTTACTGCAATAAACAAAAAATTAAAAAAAAACAGAAGTGAAAATAGAAGCCCCTTTTCCATCTTCTTATAGCAATTCAAAATGAACAGCTTTACTTTTTTGCCTAAATTCACTGGGGAGTCTGAGAATGGGAAAAGGAAGAAGTTGCTATCAGTCAGATACTCTAAGATCACAAAGTATTTTTAGGGTATCATCTCTAATTGAAGATTAATTTTCTACGTTCTCAAGATTAACCCCTCAACCATATCTCTGGAATTAGAATTTGACTTCAGGTGTGTCCTTATGGGACTCTTAGGGCAAGAATACAAATTAGGATGCTCAAGGCCTTTCCCTCACTTCCCTCACTGAGAACCTCCTTTCCATACCTGCACCAAATTTCCACTACAATAACTGCCTCCTAGTCATCACTGGGAGAACATCCCCAGTGAAGAGTAGCACAAGCTCTGGAAGTTGGATGGAGTCATTAGGCAGGAAATTCCAAGGTCCTGGGTACCCAAAGCATGGTTTAATAGAGGGATATGGAGGCACAGCTCCAGATAGACAGATCTCCTAGGTCCCATGTACTCTGTGCCACGTGGGGTGCACGCAGGGGAGCCTGCCACAGAAAGTCAGAATAGATCCTACTGTTCAATCTAAGCACTGTAATGCTGGATCTACTGCAAATTCGTTTTCTTCCTTAACACTTCCATTTCCATCTCTCTCTGCCTTCTTGATTTCCCTAACAGGATTAGTTTGAGAAAACAGTATTTTGTTTCCTCTGAACAAAGTTTGCTCCTTCATTTGCCATATTTGAATCCGGTGTTCCATATCATTTGCCTGAGTGGTATTTTAAAAATAATGTTAAACACAATCCTATGTTTACATAATTGCCTGTAATATGTGTCCTGTCATCATAAGTCAATGGTTAAGAGCCTAGAGTCACATTGCCTTTGTTTAAATAGTAGCTTCACAATATACAGGTGGGTCAATGTTAAGAAAGCTATATACCATTTCTGTGCTTCAATTTCCTTATTTGTAAAATAAAGGTAGAAGTATCTACTTCACAGGCTTCTTATAAAGATGAAATAAGTTAAAATGTAAAGCACTTGGAAGAGTCTCAAGTAAATAGGTACTCGGTAGCGGGTGGTTGTTGTTATCCTCATCATCATCACCATCAACATCATCATCAGCAGCAGCAGCAGCAGCAGCAGTGGTTCTTAACATTGCTTGCAAATTAGAAATAGTGTGGGGTGCTTTTTAAAAGGCAGCATCTCAAATCAATTAAGCCAGAATTTTGGGAGTGACTCAAATATCAAAATTCTGTAGTCGCACAACCAAGAGTCCTTTTTTCAGTATTTGTTTTTTTGCAGTTTAATGACAATGCCCTCTTAATGAGCCCTCCATCTATTATGCATCTGTTATTGTTGCCCAGATTGCCCTCCATACTATTCTGTTATAAATATTTATTAAGCAGTTACTCCCCATACACTGAGCTGGGTCTGGGATGTAGGAATAGGTAACACAGGTAAGATGCATGCCCTTACAGTGGGAAAGACAAACAATTCACAAGGATAACAGATAAGCAAATACAGATAAGTACTATGCAATTCCCATTAAGAAAATAAATAGTATGATGACATACAGGGTAACCGCAAATTATGCAGGGGGGTATTTACAACACAATGGTCAAAGATGGCCTCCATTTCTTTGCTTCTCATCACCTGGTAGCTTGTTACAACTGCAGAATCTCAGACCTCGTCCCAAGCCTAATCAGAATCTGCATTTTATGTTACCCATAACCCAACTTCAATAATTGTCAACTCATGGCAAACGTTCCTTTTATAGTCCTTGCTCTAATTATTTTGAAGCAAATCCTTGACATCATATAAGTAGATCTATAAATATTTTAGTATGTATCATTAAAGATAAAGACTCTTCTTCTAGGCTTTTAATTTGAACAACTAAGTAGATGGAGATAATATTTACCAATATGTAGAAAATGGAGAGAGAAGTTGACAGGGTGGTTGTGGAGAGTGGCAGGAAATGACTGGGGGGGACAAGAATTATCCTTTGGACATAGTACATTTCAGATTCTTATTAGGCAATCCGGTGGAACCACCAAGTATGCAGTTGGACACATGATCCAGGATATCAGGGGAGCCCTCAGGGCCAGGGATATACACTTGTTAGTCATCAATATGTAGGTGGTATTTAAAGTTATGTGGCAGGGGCCAGCCTGATGTCACAGCGGTTAAGTGCGCGCGCTCCGCTTTGGCGGCCCGGGGTTCGCAGGTTCGGATCCCGGGCGCACACTGACGCACCGCTTGTCAAGCCATGCTGTGGCGGCGTCCCATATAAAGCAGAGGAAGATGGGCATGGATGTTAGCCCACGGCCAATCTTCCTCAGCAAAAAGAAGAGGATTGGCAACAGATGTTAGCTCAAGGCTGGTTTTCCTCACACACACAAAAAAATAAATAAAGTTATGTGGCAGATTTGAAGGAAAAGGTAAACAGAGGATGAAGAAGCCTAGTTCTAGGCACTTGGGCATGTAGATGACAGGAGAAAGACAGACAAGGACCCTGAGAAGTCCAAGGAAATGAGATTAGAAGAAAATGAGAAGGGTGTGGAGTTGTAGGGCCTAAGACAAGAGGATGTTTCTAGGAGAGAATGCTCCCTGGAATTGAAGGATGCAAAGTAAGATGAATGCATATTACTGTCTGTTGGATTTGGCAACTGGTGGCATTGACAAAAGAGGTTTATGTGAAGAGGCCATAAACCAAAATGGAACGGATGTCAGATTAATTTCAGAGCCCAGCAGTTTCCCCTCAGAGTTTCATTACTCTATGGATGTGTCTAGATTAGTCATGTGGGTGTGAGGAAAATACCAAGTTTTTGAATTATTTCCTTTCCGAATATAAACTAGATAAAACAATAGCAAAGAATGCAGATGAAATGGGAGAAAATAAAAATAGTCAATATAGATAACTCTTATAAGACATTTTGCTATGTAGGCAGCAAAAGAATGAGGTGGGAGCTGAGAAAGTTTGTGGTGTCAGCAAAGATTTGTGTTTTTAACTATTTCTTGTTTATTTGTGTTTCTTTATTTTATGGATGAGAGATCATTACGGCATATTGTCTCCTGAAGGGAATGATTATGTAGAGGAGAGATGAGCGATGCAGAAAAAGAACAGGAGTAATGGATGGATTAAATCTTTAAGACTGCCGGAGGGTAAGTGGTTCAGACCACAGTATAGGAATTGGTTGTCAAAAGAGAAGTAGCAACCATTTTTTTCTTTTTTTCATTGTATTTAGAGGAAAAAGGTGAAGATTATGGATGTGTGTACTGGCAAATATGTAAATTAGGTTGTGGGAAGATGAGGGTGGTTGTCTATTGTAGTTTTAATTGTTTTTACTGAAATGTCAGAGAGGCAGTCAACTACGAGTGGGAACTCCATCCTATTGGGAAGAAGCAACGACATTGACCAACAACGTGGAGTGTCAATTTGAGAGTACATACTCATGATTTTAAAGTAAAACCAGTCAACCAAGTTGACTTTCTTCAGCAAAATTCATTTGTTTGGGCAAGGCAAAGAGATGGTGAAAAGCTGGGTTAAATCTGTGGGGGATTTCCCCAGGTAAGTACCATGGTGGAGAGAGGGGTAAGGGAGACACAGGGAATTTTGACGGGAGCAAATAAGAGGAGCTGATAGCATCTAGCCAGGGGACCCAGTTTAATGTCACTCAGAGTCCTGCTTTAAATTCCAAATAAAGAGAGATCAAACCTAGGTCTACACACTCAAATAAGTTTAAATGAACTGACTTAAATGGGAAAAAATACTGATTTATTTCATTGTTTGGTTTTCTTTATAAAAGCAATCAGAGTTTCTCGAGAAGACACGTGGAAAACCTGACAAAATTTGTCGGAAGAAAATGTAAACAAAATAATAACTGATTCAAGTTTGGAGAATAGAAACTGTTAGATTTTTCTTTATTCTCTCCTTTGAGAACTGTAAGATTGCCCTTCAACGCAGACTCCATTAGGTGAATGTGATTCACACCACACACAGTGAAAGACACACACTAATCCTTGCTCAGACTGGGCTGAGGCTGGCGCCCAGAGGGTGGTTTGTCTTGAAGAAGATTACTGGTGATTGTGTGGGTGAGACAGCTCTGGTCCCCACAGATCTCTGCAAATGGTACAGGGGTTTATTCTGCTCGGAGTCCACACTCCCACAACAGGAGTGGCGACTACTGCAGAGAGAAAGCTAAAGGATTTCCTTGGTATAGGGAAAGTAAAATCAATGGTTGAAATAATTCTTGAGAGAGAGTCTGGTAACAGAGGAGCAATGAACTAAAAATGTGTTCTTTAAAAAGAGTGAAACTAGGGAAATTAAATTGCTAAAGGAAGCTTTTTGTTAACAAAGTGAAATTTCAAAACTAAAATTTTTAGTGTATTTTTAAAGGGAATATGAACAAATATAGTATATTCATATTATATTTGAACATATTCTATGTCTTTCTTTGTGGTTCTACCAGTAGCTGAAATGATATCTGAAATGACTCATTGATATCTTTTCTCCAGGACCAGGCACTTTTAAGCAGGCACATCAGCAAAAATATCTGGTAATAAGACTTTATATGATTTAAAAAAATTCTAGAGTTGAACATTCACATTCAATTGTATATTCCATTTACAGCATCATAATATTGTCGAAAAGACCATTAAAATAAGCCAAAACCACAAATAGTGAAGCCTTCGCTAACTTTACTCCATGTGAATGATATGACTCACAAATAGATTTGAAAATATGCCTGTTGGACTATTTTTATATGCTTTAGGAAAAACTAAAATACATTATTTAATTTCCCACATCCCCTCTGACCCTAACGAGGAGCATAGTATATTTGCTTTTGTTGTAAGCATCAATTAAAATGGTTCGGGTTACATCAGCTACATATTTATTCAGCTACAGCAAAGGCCTCACACTAAGGACATGCTCTTCCTTTAAATCCCTCCTCACAGATAAAATGAATTTTTAATGATAATGTGGCTTCTTGTGAATATCTTTCTTGTCATCCTCTTCTCTTAACTATTTTAGTGTATTCGTGCATGTATAAGGATGATTTAAGCTTTTAACAGCAAGGAAATAGATACAATAGGTTTAGCGAAGAGACATGACATACTTCTACAGCTATTGAGATTGCTAACATATCTGAATTAAGTTCTGGTAAAAGCTATGCACTTCATAAATATTTTAAATTTGGAGGCTATTTACCATTTGAGTGTTTAGACATTTCTAATTAACTCCTTTTTTTAATTTAAACTTTTAAAGTCAATTATATTTTTCTCACAGTCACCCACAAAACTTTAAAAGTCAAATTTGATTAAAAACATAAAAGCAAACTCTAGTTCTCTAATCCTCCTCCCTTTTTCCATTTTGCTACCTAGAAATAACCACTCCAACTTTTATTTGTCTTCCTCTTTCTTGGTTTACATTGCTTTTTAAATAACGTACAACCTCAGACTGAAGAAAGTGTGTAAATTTTTAAAAATTTGCACGATTGAAAATGTTTTTAATATATTCTCATACCTATTTGATACAGTGATTGAAAACCATTTTCCTTCAACGTTTTAGAAGCTGTGCTTCACTTGCTTCCAATTTTGAGGATGGTGAATCTGGTGCAATCCCAGATAATTTATATGAGACATTTTTTTATTTCTGGAAGCTTTTTGGGGTCTTGTCTTCATTCTCTAGTAGTGTGAAATTTCTCAATAATGTTTTAAATCTGAAGACTTGTGTCTTTCAGTTCTGGGATGTTATCCTTATTATATTTTTTATAATTTCTCACCACCATTTGCTCTTTTTCTGAGATTAGTGCTTAGATTTTGGACTTTTGGGGATAAGACTCCAAGTTTCTTATGTTTTTTCCATATAGTCCCTCTGTATCTTTTTGATCTACTTTAAGGGAGATTGCTTCGACTTTTTTTCCAACATATCTTTGATATTTGTATACATGAATTTTGTATATAGCATCATCAACATCATACATCATCATAACACAACATCATATTATCTCTTGAAGGATAAATTTGGTTTATGCTTTACCCTCCTGCCTAAATTGTGTGTGTGTGTGTGGGTATGTGTGTGCGCATAAGTTCCTTTTGTTTGTTGATTTTATAGTTTCTATCTCTCCTTTTATGTCCAAAGGTTTCCTCAAATGCCTGAGGACATTTGGGAATCTGTTTCTGGTTTAGGGCAAGTCACTAAATAGCTAAATAGAAATTCTGTGACACACAAGAGGATCCTGCTCACTTCATGGTTTCACTGTTGGGTAATCACTTAGCTATTAACATTCTTGTGGAAGTTCTCCAAATGTCTGTAGTTAAATGTCTTTTCTCCAGGGTGCATCTAACTACCCTGAGAAGGATCTTTTAATGTCTGCCATGTTTTTGAAGGAGAATCGAGTGGGCAATCTTACCATGCGCACACTGCTTCCTTAATATTTTTATTTTCTTCTACATGTCTTACCACTCCTCTTTATCTTATGCCCCTATATCCAGAGCCTGTCGCATGGTTTCCTCAGATAATGTGTGACTTGTCTCAGAGACAGCTGGCAGAAGAGTATAGGCACCTGACTGAGCCAGGCTTGTAATGAAAACCCGGGAGTCGACTGTCTCTCAGACAAAAAATCTCCCTGCCTCACCACTGCCTACAAAGTACTTTCTTTTTGGTGTCTCCTATCCCTTAGCCTTTTTCAAATGATCTCTTGCACTTATCTTTATCTGGAGAATCCTAAAATTGGGCTTCCACCTTCGCCCACTCTCTCTGCATTTAAAGTTCAGAGTTATAGATTTTTTCTAGGTTTATCAAAGATGCAATCTATATTTCTGCTGTTCATTCTCCTTTTAATTTGGGGGCCATCATTTGGGAAAATAAAAAGGACTTTACTCTGTTGAAACTAAAAATTGGGTTCAGTTACTTTTAAAATATGTGATGAATTTTTCCATAAACTTTTATTTGTTCATGCAAATAAAGAAATGGTAGTGCAGGTAACCAGATTAAAAAAACATGGATAAATCCTGAAAGAATTTTTATCCAAAAACTTTCAAGTGTTTTATTTGTTTATCTGGCTTCGGTTTGTTCTCTTTTTTGCTTCCACACAAATGTTAGACAATCTGGAAACAATTTATAATACATAGGAAAGCCATTCTATGGCACTGACTAAGAAGGAAATAGGAACCTGTGAAGTTTCTCTAATATATCTCTATAAGTGGTTTTGTTCTTACTACTTACTTAGGAAAAAGATATGGCCAGTGTAAAAATGGGTATTGAGAACATCAGAAATGGACTTTTATGGGTGTTTTTGAATAGATGCGGTTTTTCACATCTGTTCTTTGCACACATTCTGACCTCCATCAGTACCCTCTCCATTGGTCCTGTAAATACAGGTCTTCTTTCCAATTATTTTTATTTCTCTCTGGCTTCTCTAATTAGGGCAATAACATTTTAAAATTTGTATGTATGCCAAATTTTGTTTGAAAACTGCTATAAAAGTGGGCCAGCCCTGGTGGCCTAGTGGTTAAGTTTGGTGCACTCTGCTTTGGTGGCCCAGGTTCCAATCCCAGGAGTGGACCTACACCGCTCATCTGCTGGTGACCATGCTGTGGCTCCAGACAAAATAGAGGAAGATTGGCAACAGATGTTAGCTCAGGGTGAATCTTCCTCAGCAAAAAAAAAAAAGTTAGAAAAGAATTTATAATAGCGTATACAATACTGCAAAATAACACACAAGTAAAAAAAAGAATAGATATTTGGATTTATACATGTAGATAAAAAGTTACATTTTTAACACCGTGTTTAGTCAAAGTAGTGAGAGCATTCCTTTAAGAAGCCCACCATCATTCTCTTAATCCAATCGTCAGTCGAGGGACACTTAGGTTGCTTCCACTTCTTGGCTATGGTGAATAATGCTGCAATGAACATAGGGGTGCATAAGCCTCTTTGGATTGTTGATTTCAGGTGCGTTGGATAGATTCCCAGTAGTGGGATGGCTGGATCATAGGGCATCTCTATTTTTAATTCTTTGAGGAATCTCCATACTGTTTTCCATAGAGGCTGCACCCAATTTGCATTCCGACCAGCTGTGTATGAGGGTTCCTGTTTCTCCACATCCTCTCCAACATTTGTTGTTTTTTGTCTTGGTGATTATAGCCATTCTAACAGGCGTGAGGTGGTATCTTAGTGTTGTTTTGATTTGCATTTCCCTGATGATTAGTGATGTTGAGCATCTTTTCATGTGCCTATTGGCCATCTGTATATCTTCCTTGGAGAAGTGTCTGTTCATTTCCTCTGCCCATTTTTTGATCGGGTTGTTTGTTTTTTTGTTGTTCAGTTGTGTGAGTTCTTTATATATTATGGAGATCAACCCCTTGTCAGATGTATGTTTTGCAAATATTCTCTCCCAGCTGGTTGGTTGTCTGTTCATCTTGATTCTGGTTTCATTTGTCTTATAAAAGCTCTTTAATCTGATAAAGTCCCACTTGTTTATTTTTTCTTTAGTTTCCCTAGTCTGGGTAGGCATGTCATCCAAAAAGATTCCTTTAAAACCAATGTCAAATAGTGTGTTGCCTATATTTTCTTCCATGAGTTTTATAGTTTCAGGTCTCACCTTCAGGTCTTTGATCCATTTTGAGTTAATTTTTGTGAATGGCGATAGCACATGGTCCACTTTCATTCTTTTGCATGTGGCTGTCCAGTTTTCCCAACACCATTTATTGAAGAGACTTTCCTTTCTCCATTGCAAGTTCTTAGCACCTTTGTCGAAAATTAGCTGTCCGTATATGTGTGGTTTTATTTCTGGGCTTTCAATTCTGTTCCATTGATCTGTGTGTCTGTTTTTGTACCAGTACCATGGAGAGTCCTCAAAGAATTAAAAATAGAGATGCCCTATGATCCAGCCATCCCACTACTGGGAATCTATCCAACGCACCTGAAATCAACAATCCAAAGAGGCTTATGCACCCCTATGTTCATTGCAGCATTATTCACCATAGCCAAGAAGTGGAAGCAACCTAAGTGTCCCTCGACTGACGATTGGATTAAGAAAATGTGGTATATATATACAATGGAATACTACTCAGCCATAAAAAAAGACAAAATTGTCCCATTTGCAACAACATGGATGGGCCTGGAGCGTATTATGTTAAGTGAAATAAGCCAGAAAGAGAAAGATAAACACTGTATGATCTCACTCATATGTGGAATATAAACCAACACATGGACAGAGAAAACTGGACTGTGGTTACCAGGGGCAGTGGGGGTGGGGGGTGGGGGGTGGGCACAAGGGGTGAAGGGAGTCATATATATGGTGATAGACAAACAAAAATGTACAACCCAAAATTTCACAATGTTAGAAACCATTAAAACATCAATAAAAATGTACAACCCAAAATTTCACAATGTTAGAAACCATTAAAACATCAATAAAAAAAAAAAAAAGAAGCCCACCATCACCACTATGACTAAACATTTTGCTTTAGGCAGTAAATGGTGCATATAGGCAAAAGGATAAAATAGCAGATGCACACAGACAATGGATGAAGCAGAATTATACAATTATAATGATAATTATAGCATGATTACCTACTCAGAACACTCAAGAGAAGTAGACAGATTATTATTATATCTTATAAGAGAATTCAGTATGATGACTGGTATAAAATTAAAATTTCAGAAATTGTTAGCTCTCATATACAAACTACATTCAGTACTGCAACATAATTAAGGAAAAATACTGTTTATAAGATAACTCTATCAAGTTTTAAAATTTACTAGATTTGTGCAAGATCTATGTAAATATACTTTAAAACTTTACTGAGGTACATATAAAAAAGTTTTGAAAGAATGAACTTTTGTCCATTTTGGGTAAGATTCAATGTTATAAAGTAACAATTATCACCAAATTATTATATAAATTTACACATTTCTCCTACAAATATTGAACAATTCTTTTGTTTGTCTTCTTATGTTTGTTTTCGGTCTAGAACCAGGCAAACTGACACTAAAATTCACATGGAAAATATAACATTTTTAAAAAAAGGATAAAAATGATTAGAAAGTGGTGACTAGCTCTACGAAGTATTTAAGCATATTTTAAGATTATATTAATTCACAGTTTGGTGCTGGTGTCTGAATAAACAAACAGATAATACAAAATATAAAGTCCCAAAATACAGTAAAATGCACAAATATTTGCCTAATGAATAATAATGATGGCACTAAAAACTATTAAGAGAAAATGAATTTTTCAATAAATGCTCTTAACACAACTGGATAGCAATCTAGGTGAAAAACAACAAAGCAAAATAAAAGCAAAGTTGGAGTTCTATATCACTTCTTACTGCAGAACATATCCCAGATTTAGGAAAGATTTAGACATAACAATAAATAAAAATACACTAAAGTCGGGGGCGGCCCAGTGGCGCAAGCAGTTAAGTGCAAGCGCTCCGCTGCGGCGGCCTGGGGTTCACCAGTTCAGATCCCGGGCACGCACAGACACACCGCTTGTCAGGCCATGCTGTGGCGGCGTCCCATATAAAGTGGAGGAAGATGGGCACAGATGTTAGCCCAGGGCCAGTCTTCCTCAGCAAAAAGAGGAGGATTGGCAGATGTTAGCTCAGGGCTGAACATCCTTACAAAAAAAAAAACAAAAAAAAACACTAAAGTCTTCATTTAGGAAAAGCTTTTCTAAACATCACCCCAAATCCAGAGGCTGAAAAATACAATATTGATAAAAAGAATAAATATTAGCAAACCGTGGATGTCAAAACAGTATAAACAAAGTCAAAGATAAATAGCAACTTGTGATAAATGTGACATATTACAAAACCTTCTTTTTCTTTTTTTGGTGAGGAAAATTAGCCCTGAGCTAACATCTGTTCCCATCTTCCTCTATTTTTTGTGGGACGCCTGCCACAGCATGGCTTGATGAGCGGTGCGTAGGTCCGTGCCCAGGGTCTGAACCGGCGAACCCCAGGCTGCCGAAGCAGAGCGTGCGAACTTTACCACTACACCACTGGGCTGGCCCCCAAAAATCTTATTTTTTAACAAGAAAAAAACTTCAAAATCAGTAAAAGGAAAAAATAACCAACAGTCAATAGACAAAATGAGTAAACAATGGATTACAGATAAAGAAGTGCAAGTGGCCTTTAAACCTATGCCCTATGCTCCATTACACTCATGTGAAGATAAATATTAACATAAAATGTAACTTTGTTGTTCAGCACTCAGAAAGGTAAAAATCAAAAAGTTCCTCTTGGTAAGAATGTGTAGAAACAGGAACTGTTATACATTGTGGGTGAAAATACGTAAATTCCTATAACTTATTGAAGGATAATTCTGCAGTATCTAGCAAAACAAATAATGCTCAGACTATTGATCTATAATTTATTAGAACATATCCACAGATACACTTGCCAAATACGTGTTTTGTTTACCGCAACTTTAATTATTGTACAAAATATCAGAAAATGTCAATATCCATCAAAAAGAGAGTAATTTAATAATTAGATCTGTATTATGATTGCCTGTAGGAAGAAGAATTAGGATTTAGGGTTCAGAGGTGGGAAAGAGATTTTCACTGTATTCCTCTTCTGTCTGATGTTTTACTTAGTACAAATATTACCTTTTAAAACACACACACACATATACATACACACATTAAAAATAATGGTAAAGGAAAATGATCCAAAGGGAGAGTGAAGAGGGGAAAGTACAATAAAGCCAAGAGTGAGATGCTTCAGAAAATGTATGAAACCTTATTATCTGAAATCTGTACATTTCCAAGAGGTGTGACCCAAATATGCCTTGAATGTGATGATATGGGCATGGCCATTTATACAAATCAGTGACAATAACATAAAAGACAAAAAACAATTTCTAAAAGCACAACTACTTATGATACTGAGACCTTACAGTTGAAGTAGATGGTATGTAATACCCTTAACAATATTCTTACATTAAAAAGTGACATGATTTACAGAAAGCTCTCTTTCTATATAATGTTCTTTATCATTCCAAAGTTTATCTCAGAAAACTAAAAAATATACTTTATAAGAGACTATATGATGGATTTCAGGCTTTCTGACTGTATGGCTTAATCCAGGAATACAATTTAGAATGTTTAGAGGTTTGGAAGAGTGGCATATATTTCAGGTAAGCATCCATGGGTATTATTTTTCTCCACTGAAGAATTGAGCAGCAGTGAATTTGATATTATACTCCCTGACAATTACTTGGAATATAGCAAATCTATGTTCTAGGTAAATGCAAACAGAGCTGCACGAATCAGCAAAACTGGGGATAGGAGAATTATTTGTTTGTGAAAATTGAAGAGCAACTAGGACATTTATCTCAATGAAAGGCAACACTATCTTATATTTGTATCAGGTAAGGGCCGTACAGTTTATAAAGCTCTCTAACATAAATTGACATTTTATTTTTGATCGGAGCAGCAATCTGAGTAGCAAGGGAAGCTATTATTATGGATAAAGAAAGTGATTTTGTGTGATGTGGTCAATATCAAAGGGATAGGTAAATGGCAGAGCCAGATCTAAATGCTAGACTTTTGATACCATATCTGGGCTCTTTTCTTCATATTTAATTCATTGACTTTATTTTATATATATATATATATATATATATATATTTTATATATATATATATATATTTTATATATATATATATATTTTATATATATATTTTATATATATATATATATATTTTATATATATATATATATATATATATATATATATATTCCTCCTCCCCTAGGGACTTTTTTTTGCTATGTATTTTTTCCTACTCTAAATCTGATTAATTCCTTTATGCTTTCTAGGAATCTTTGTTTTGTTTTGTTTTGTTTTACTTCTCTGGGATTTTGCATACAAAGAGAGCTATAGCTGAAGAAGGATATGAGAAGGGAGAATACACACACACACATACACACACACACAAACATATGTAAGGATAGAGCATTTATGATTGCCGATGAGGGGAAGGGGAGCCATTGGGGATTAAGAAGAGAAAATGGTATCTAATATGTAGCCATACCCGAGAACACAAAGTAAGAGAATTCAGAGAAGAAATGGAAGGTTTAGCCTTTGAGAGAGGAGAGACTTCGTACTCATCATATGAGAAGAAAGAAGGTAGATGCAAGTGGTGGTAGAGAACTTGGCTAGTGGGCCCTCGCTCTGCTTTTTTTTTTAATTGCCTGTACCAAGCCAATGTTTAGATTATAGTGAATCACAAGTTTATGACAAATACATTTCATTTCATCATATAACGATATTGAAATAATCATTTATATATATTCATATATATTATACATAAACTTTTATTAGTATTAAGGAGGCAGATGTAATCAAAATGTCTTAGTTTTAAAGTTTTAATGGATTTATTAGAGGGATAAGAAGGCAATCGAGCTATGTACAGAGTGGACTGAGGGGTATAGATAGCTTAATGATGAAAACATTTCATACAGTAGAATAAAATTAAAATGTTTGAAAAAATTGTGTAAACTCTTAAGCCTATACAAATAGGAAGAGTTTTATTACGAACATGTATGTACTTGCTTTATCCCCGCTACTAGATTGTCAACTTCCTAAGAGTGAAAAACGTTCTTTTCCGTCTCTCTATCTTCCATAATACAATGCTTCATCTATGATCAGTGACATTAACAGCCTTTTAAATTCTTAAAGAATTTTTTTATATATAAATATACCAAAGGCTTTCATGTATGTTTGTTTTCTGAATCATACAGGCAATGGAATGAAATGTTTAACTGCACTGGCTCTGCTACTTACAAATTGAGTGAGTAGATTACTTAACCTAAAATGGGTTTAATAATAAGATTAAAGATTAAATTAGATAATTCATATAAAGCATATGGTACAATGTGTGACACATAGTGAACTTGCCATAAATCTGAGCAACCATCACTAGTCGTCATTATCAATTAATTTCCTTGGCTGAAGGAAGAAATCATGCACTCTCCTTCAAAACACTGGAGATGAGAATATTTTGGTTGTTCTTGGGTCTCATACAATGCTATAGTTTAACTGATAGTTCTCAAAGCAGCTATTTTTATATACTTCATATCTTTTAAATTAACTATAGTCTTCCAAAGAAAGATTAATTGAGAAAACTTACATCAGGTTTAGTTTCATGATTTGACCCGACATAATGTCCACATCCGTCTATAAACGGACTAAGCGGTTTCCTACGAATTTTATGTCATTCTCCAAAAGTAGATCTGAGCTTCAAGACCTCAGATCCTTGTGAAGCACAACTTCTCTCTCAGAAAAAGGATGGATCTTGGCTCCAAATTGCTCTTCACAATTCTGACATTCAGTTCATGACTGAAATAAAGATCAGTTCAGACTCCAGTCTCTCTGCAGGTAAATAAATGATGGGCAAGATCTCCTAGACAGGTGGAGCTCTTGATGGATGGACAAGCTGAATACAGAAACACACATGAAAGACTAATTTTGAGCACACATCCTAAATCCCTCTGGTCTTCTGGTGCCCAACATCTGATGTCAAATATTCCTTTTGTGGAGGAACTTTCTCTGAGGTTTTAGTGGTATTTGTAAGTTTGTTTCCATTATATTTATCTAAATAGTAATATGATACAAGATTCCTTTTCTGTGGATTCAAAGCAACTGACTTACTTTGTCCAGATATATGGTTTTTCAGGTTATGAGTAACTTATCCTTTATCAGGAAAAAATATTATCAGAAGTACATTACAAAAATCTAAATGAATTCATTATTCTGGCATTCAGAAAATTCTGGATTGAAAGTATGGATAAAAACTATTTTAAGAAGAATTCTCAACTCTAAATTCTTACTATGTCACAGAAGTATGAGAAAATGATTAAATCCAGTAGAATATACATTGTCACTTTTTATATATATAAATTACCATCAATATGCAAATATCTATATATATTTCCATATCTGCATCCATCTATCTATCTAGCTATCATTTATCAATCAATCTATCTATCTATCTATCCATCCTCTGGGTCAGATTCAGTCAATTTCATGACGAGAAGAAAACTGCAGCAAAAATAAGGACACCTCCATTAATATAGATACTGTCAGTGTTAATTCTCCTGTTAAGGTACAACATTGATGTAGGTCATAAGAATTCTTTCATTTTGTGTAATCAGGAATTGACCTCCTGGGTACTCAACACAGGAAGAAGCATATGTAGATGTTTAACAGGTGGTATAGCACAATGACTAATTGATTCCCAGGCTTATGTTTATTCTTAGTCCAACTTGAAACAACTATTTTGCAAGCTTTCTCTCATTTCTACTTCTGATAGAGCAGCTCATTTGATTTAATGTTGGTTTATTAAATTAATAGACATTACTTCGTGTCAAATGTTAGGCATCAAAAAGAGATTGGCTCAGAAAAAAGGGATTACAATTGATCATGTGATTGATTTAGCAACAAAAACACAGCTGACTCATGTTACCATATTATAGTTCATATTTTTCCTCATTCTTGCAGAATGAAGTAAATTCCAAGATCTTAAACAACCTAAAACACTTATTGTATAAAAACACAAATCTAGACAAATAGTTGAAAAACACTGAAATAAAATTGTGTGTGTGAATGTTTTAATAAAGTAAGATTCATTTTGGCACTTGGATGCAAACTTAAAGACATATGTATCTTCTCTTTATGCCTCTGCTGATAGAAATCTAATTACTGCCAGTGTCTTAGCCTGGACTATGCACTTAGTTTATTTGGGAAAGCCATCCCAGAGAGAGTGTGTAAGGAACAAGGGAATGAAAGGGAAGAAGGGAAACCAATACAAGTTGTATTATCAAAGGCGGCCACCATTTTGAGGGATAGGTGTGTGATCCTTTGGGACATTCAGAGGATCCTTAGAAAGATATACAGTCTGCAGGATCTGAGTTGAGGTGCTGTTAGGTTGCACCTGTGATAGGTTGTTTACTGTCCATGAGGAATTGGCTACCATAACATACATTGGCTGGAGGAAAAGATGTGCATATTAAGTGGTGTATAAGAGGGAATCGGGAAAAAACAAACAAGCAAAATATCTTCAGGATGCCACATTTGTATAACTAGACAAACTATACAATGAATAATAAGATTGAATTGAAAACATATAGTTTCCTTAAAATATGGAATATAAAATTTCTCTTGGCATTTTATAGTAAGAGCTTGTAAATTTGAGAGCCATTCTATTAGAAAAATTTTAAAGATTAGAAATCTCTCTCTGCTGTATAGGACAGAAATATTAACAAACACACACACAACGTTTTAAAATTGCCACTGCTATTATTTATTTATCTCTTTCTTTCTTTCTTTAGGAAGATTGGCCCTGAGCTAACATCTGTTGCCAATCTTCTTCCTTTTCTTTTTTCTTTTTTTTCCTCCCCAAAGCCCCAGTACATAGTTGTAGGTCCTTCTAGTTCTTCTATGTGGGACACTGCCTCAGCACGGCTTGATGAGCGGTGAGTAGGTCTGCGACCAGGATCCGAACCAGCAAACCCTGGGGCCACCGAAGCAGAACAGGTGAACTTAAGTGCTATGCCACCGGGCCAGCCCTGCCACCGCTATTTTTGATCAGATTTGTTAAATGAGGAATTGTTAAACTTCTTCTAAATTGCTTCTGTAGTGCATGTGTGTTCAAAAACATCAGAACATTGTCTTTGTAGCATTTTTCTTCACCTAATCAGACTGTGTCTAATCACTGTGGTATCCTGATTAAAAGTTAATCAGGCACTTGGAAAGTCCTTTTTTGAAACTAATTGTATGTTCGTGGAGTTCTCCTTAGGCAAATCCATACTAGTCATACAAAGAGTCCTCTGACTTATTTTTTCTGTCTTGAAAAACAATTATATCTGATTATTATGATTTTAATCGTTAGAATCTCCACCTCAAATTCCATTATATTTTCAGTGAATAAAATTCACAATCAATAGTCATGTATTTTTACTTTAAAATGCCTCCTGCCTAAAGCAACTGAGAATTAGGTATAGTGGAAAGAACACTGGGCTGGGAGGCAAGAGACTTGTGCATACACTTGGGAAGGCTGGTTTAGCGCTCGATGCCTCTCTCATCACTGACTAATGAATAGCTAAGAAAATTTCTAGCTCTAGGATCAGATTTTGGAGCCAAGCTGACTGCCTTCAGATTCTAGCTCCAGCAATTAGTGGATCTGTGATTTGGGGCAAATCACTTAATTCCTCTGAGTCTCAGTTCCATCAGCTATTAATTAAAAATGAAAAACTGATTCAGAGTTTTTTGAGAATCAATTGAAAGAATATATTTAAAGCATTTAGCATAGAGGGTGGCCATTATAAACAGTATTAGATATTTCTCATTATTTGCCCTTTTCCAGAATGCAGAGCAAGAAGCCACTGGCCAAAGTTCCCTGCTACCCTCACAAGCATCTTCTTTTCTCACATATGCTAAGTAAAGGCAGTCCCTCCTCCATCAAAGGCTGAGCCTTCCATTTCTTCCCTGAATCCTCTCTTGCTTCTTTTCCTCAAGGACGTTTATATATTGATATTGTTTTTTCCTTTGCATCCTCAAAGGCTCCCTTTTCTCTCATGAGCATACACATATGCTCCATCCTTACTCACACCTGTGTGTGAGTGTGTGTGTGTGTGTGATCTCCCTTAACACAATATCTCTAGCTATTTCTTTTATCCCCACAAAATTCTAAAGAGCTGTCTATATATTCTGTCTCAACTTTATCTCTCATTCACTTTTAATCCCATCTGTCAGCCTTCTTATATACTACTTCAGGAAAACTTCTCTTTTCAGGGGCGTGAACAATTCCCCCGACGTAATCCAGCATAGACTTGTATGTCACCTTCCTCGCCCCTCAGCCCAGGCGGCAGAAGTGTCCCCACATTTTGTCTTAGGACACTCCCCTGTCTTCTTCTCCATGTTCAGTTTCCTCCTGTTGCTGGTTCACTGATTTTCAGTCTCCTTTGCTAGTTTTGTCTTTCTACCCAGGCTGCACTGTAGGGGTCACTCAGGGCTCAGTCCTGGGCTGCCTTCTCTCAAAAGTGATTCCCTAAAAAACCTCATCTATTCTCATGGATTTAAGCACAGTTTAATGCTGCTTATGCACAACTTTCAAAAGTTGATAGATGTAGCTAGCTAGCTAGATAAATATAAATAGTTACTCTTTAGGGTATATGACTCCTCTGGTTTAAATCCTAGTTTTGCAATTTGCAGCTACACAACTTTGGACAAGTCATGTAACCTCTCTGAGGCTTACTTTAATTCTGTTTCACAGGGTTATTGGAAATACCAATAAATATCGAATGCTTAAAAAAGTGTCTGGCACGTAAGTGCTATATAAATATTTAATATCATTGCTATTTGTGCACTCATTCAGATTTTGTCACTCCCCTACTTAAAACCCCTCTTCTATTGCACTCAGAGTAAAATTCAGCTTCATGTTCGCTTACAAAGCCCTGCATGATGTGACGCCAGCTTTTCCCTCCAACTCAACTCATAACCCGCCCCCTATGTTCACTCGCCTCTAGAGACATAGGTCCTTTTTTAGCTCCTCGGACATGAAAATATCTTTCTTGTTTTAGGGGATCTTGCACATATTCACCCCACCCCACCCTGCTTTTCACAGACAGCTCCTTCACGTCCATGAGGATTAAGTATAAACATATCTTCTTACTCTTCCACAGTGTTCCAGGGTGGCGTAGCTGTGGTTGCCCCCCTGCCCCTACCCCAATTATTTCCTACTTTAGACCCTTATTTGTTTCCTTTGTAGCACTTATCACAATTTAATATTAACACTTATGGTTCTGTTTTTGTTCTTCTCTGGTAGAACGTAAGGTTCAAGAAGGCAGGAATGCTGTCTTTCTCTTCACTGTGCAGTGCCTCACACTTACGGGGCACACAAAACTATTTGTGCAATAATTAGCAAATGAAGACATAGGAAAGTAATTTTTACCTCAATATAAAGCAAAACTTTCTAACAGTTAGACTCAATGAAAAAGCATCTTATAAAGCAGTGAGAGTATTCAAGCAACATTAAAAATCCATTAGCAAAAGATGCTATAGTGAAAATCTGCATTTCTGTACCTTTATTTCTACATTTTTAATGAATGAAGCAAAGGATTAATGCTATTCTGTAACATGTTTGTGTAATATCACAAATAGTCCACACTTCTAAATCATAATGATAGAAGGTCCCACCTTAGTAATAAAATTCAAATACATACCTTGTTCTCACTATGCTTACAAAATTTTAAACATTTTAAATATTCTAAATATTCTATTCCATGTCCTTATATTTACTTGTTGGCTTTTCAAGCTTTCAATACAGGTATTTATAGCTTCTGATCATCTAATCGTGACTATCGTATGACACATTTGGGAAGCTTTAGCCTGTTGATCAGATGGAATCTAATTTCCCATTTAAAAATGGATCCTGTCCTATAGGGAACCATTGGAGTAATCTACTCTTTAGCAGAGAGCAACTGAACCATTTCAGACAAATTCAGTCTTCTAGAGCAGCAGGGTACCATTTAGCAATTTACCTCCTCTGGGGCATTAATTGGTATCCCAGAGCACTGGAAGAGTTAATTTACCTCATACAGTGAACGCTTGAATCCTAGGGAAATATGCTTAGTTTAGTTCGCACCAAAGCAGGATTAAGACAGAAATTAAAAGTAGCTTAAATCATATACTATAACACATATTCAGGTGAAAAAAAGTACTGTAGATGAGATGTCACTTTTCTTCCAGAGGTATTTCAAGAATTTGTAGTTCTTAAGCTCCATACCTTTTCTCCCTGCCTCAAAAAAACAGAATTCCTGCTGCATATTATTGATACATTTGCAATTAACAAAGGGCACTGAGCCATTCTCAAAGATCATGGTGCTGGATAGTAATTTCTGATAAATATTCTTTCTGTGAAATTCTACTAAAAGCAAAGAAAAAAGGATAATGAATGCACCTGGCAAGTGTAAGGTGTCCTGAGCTGCCTGGATATCACATATGGCCATGAACTGATGAATCACAATTTCACTTCAGTGACATGGGGAACAAGTGCTGCTATAAATTGAGGGGTGCATTCGTTATCCACCAATTTCCTTGAAGGTGAAAATCAACTTGAGAATACCTATCAAAATCATAATATACTATTAGCCCAGTAGAAAACACCTGTGGCTTTCAAACTTGATTAAAGCCACCAAAAACTAGTGGAGCTGCTCTGATTGAACTGGAACTGGGGGGTCTAAGACCTACTTACATGATCCTTGAGCAATCACCAAGAGTATTCTGAGAGGTGCCATTCAGAGCTTATAAAGTATGTAAACTCTTAGAATAACATCAAAATAAATTGCTTTTCAAATTCAACAAAACGTGGTCACTCTCTTTTCTAAATCTCCATTGCACTTGGATTTCCCATGTGATCTCCTGCGTTATTATTGTGTGAATATTTTCCACATACCTTCTTTAAACAGGAGTCTGTATCTTGTTCATATTTACGTCCCCTGTGGCATAGGTGCTCAATAAATACGAATGAATGAATGACTTAAAGTCTAGGCTCTTTCCCTGTTGTCAGATGCAGAACTGATATTAAGAAATGATTATAATCTCCTTTGCTGAAAGTCAAATTTACCCAGCAGAAATCTGAAGGAAGGGAAAGAGCTTGTTGGCAAAGAGGCGGGCGAACGCTATTTCTGTCACGGGAGACGGACACTGTAAAGGCTTAGCACTGGAAAGAAAATAGAGAATTCAGATTGAAAGTAGGTCAGAAAGGCTAGAGCTTAGATTGTGTCAGGGAGAGAAATACTGGACATAAAGCCTATAGAAGTTAATGGAACTCTGGTATTGCGGTGCTTTTTATTTCATGTTAAGAGTTTTGCATTTTATCCTAAAGTAATTTGGAACCCTTAAGCTGGGAGAGATCTTTTCAGATTTGAAAATCAAAGGGATCAGTCAGACTGCAGTAGTTTACTCGAGATTAGAAGGTTAGAATACTGGAGTCACTGAACTTGTTTTTGATATCATCACAATTTATATCACAGCTGCACAACATCAATTGATCATGCACAGATACACACACACGCATTCATATAGAATGTCTCTTACAAAGTCACTTGGGATGCTTATATGCCTTATACCTTATAACAAAATTCATGTTTACATGTTACTTATTAGACCCTATGATAATTTCAGAATTTTTTAGCAAAAGAAATATTGGACTGTTCATAGATACAATATGTTTTTCTAAACTCCTACAAAAATACATAAAACTCTATAGCTATATTAATATTCAATCGTGGGGCACCTGTGATTAGTCATGGCAATCTGCCAGGAAACAAGAGTTTGCTCTAAGGTAATGAAGGAAAATATTTAGTTTGTTCATTAGAATGTTCTGTGGCTGCAAGAAATTCAAGAGTTAGAATTACAGCATGATGGAGTTGGATAGACCTTACAGATCATGGAACCCAATTTCATTTCCACGGATTAGATGACTGAGGCCTCAGGAACGAAAGTAACTTGCTCACAGTCCTCATATCTATTCCTTGAGTACAGAAGAGAAAGCTTTGAAAGCCTCGAGAGATTTCCCTCAACTGCCCAGGCTCACCACATGAAACAATTCACCTACGGCCTGGTGATGTTTATGCTGAATTACAACAGCCCTGCGCCCAGCCTCAAGCACTCACTTCTGCAAACTCCTTTTCTTTCTAAATTATGGGGTCATTCCTCTGATCTTAAAATTCCTTATGTAACATAATCAGAATGAATGGAACCACAGCTTCTTCTACCAGAAAATAGTCATTTTAACTGAGATCAACCACAACCAAAGGAAAATAACAGCAGCTGCTTCCCAGACAAGATTTAGTGACTCACAGCTTCTGTTGGAGTCACCTTCTGAGGGGATGCATAGAGCACCTGATTTTCCTCACCTTTGGAAACACCACCAAGGCCCACCCTAGCCCCATAGCCCAGGGAGAGAGGAGGATAAACCACTGCCTTCCTTTCACCCATTTGTAGAATTCATTTCTTAAGCTAAAATCCTTTCGAATTCAGTTTGTATTAAGTTTAGTGATTAATTGAAACATAATTATTTTAGACTGTCTTCTCTTTTTTTTTTTGATACTTCTAAAAAAAAAGACCTTTTAAGACTGATAACACTCTCTAGAATAATGAATTCTAATCAACAACCTTTAGCCTGCTGTTATCAAAACTCTGTACATATTAATACTATCTTTTCTCAACGTTCATAATCCAGCCGTAATCATTTCTTTTGATCTTTCTTTCATTAGACTCCACAGATCTGTAACCCTTCAATATTATTCTTTTTTCCAAACCGAGCCTGAGCATTTGATCTTCAGTCAAACAGTGTTCTAAAGAACTCAGTTTTGCTTACACTGAACAAGATGTTATAATGACCTCGATCATTGCAGTGGGATGTTTTTTTTTGCAAGAGAGGAAGCTGTGCTTGATGAGATGAGGGAAAACATGGCACAACTGTTTTCTGTGCAGAAGCTGGAACCATAAGCAGTGACCTGGACAAATGTCACTTACAGTGGGATCCCAAGTTGTCATGCCTAGGAGCTTAGAGGAACTTTGAAAGTAAAATGTTTAAAGAAAGTGTGTGTGTGTGTGTGTGCACGCGCTCGCGCGTGTGAGGGGATGAAGAGAGGCTTGCCAAGATCTAGTAAAGCTGAAAAACCATATGAATCAATGTTCTGTATGAAACAGTGGTTCCACTCCCACGTACAAACTCTATAGAGAACCTCTAACTGTGCAGTTAGGATGAAATAAAATGAAATACTAAAAAGAAATCAGCATATTTATCCATTTTGCATAATTTCCTATCTTAATAATAATTATTTAATTTTTTTTCACATTCAAATTAGAGGTCAAAGCATATACTTTATATTGACTTTCACAAGCTTATTTCTTTAAAAGCAGCTATTATTGATGTTTTCCAAACACCTAAAAATAAGACAGTAAGTCCTTCAAATCTTTAATTCATAGTCTCTAAATTCATGGTTACAACTATTTTTGGCCAGCCTAAGGATATTTAATGTCTTTTTTATCAGCTTGCTCAGGTAGGCCTCACATCCATTTCCCCTATCCTATACTTTCTTTTTTTCATGTGAATGTTTCTGAGACAGAATGTTCCTATAGGTGGAGCTGGGATCAGGAAATGAACACTGCTCCACGTCCCAAATAAAGAGGGAGGTACCCAGAGGTAGTTACGTCTGGTGAAACCTTGAGGCTACTAATTAGTAAGCAATAGGGACATGAGACAGGGCTATGTCAGCAGCAGGCTGAAGGCTGGTAACCAGCATCTTATTGGTTAGACATCAGGAACTTGCGTTCTAAATGCATAGATTGTTAGAACTATAAACTCAGGTTACAATCTCAGAATCTCCTGTTGAAGGTCCTCAAACAACAATGTAGACTCTGAGACATAACCCATCTAATGTCAACAGATAGAGCTGCCCAGAAAATAGGACATCATTTGATTTTGCAAAACTCTATAATGTGTGTGTGTGTGCATGTGTGTGTTTATGCGCATACTTTTTATATGTCTCCTGGATTGAGACTTTTAGCTAGAGAGTGTTGTTTTTCTTAACTATACAGTTAAGGGACCAATTATTGACTCTGCTGTAAGAGTAAGGATATTCATATACCCCTTGTCACTGCATTGTGGAAAAAGGAAAGCAATCCTCATAAAAAATAGAGAATTCAAGAAACTCAATGGGATAATGGAAAAAGTGGAAAAAGTCCTAGTTCGATGAACATGTATTTCTGTTCCTCAGTCACCCCTCCACTAGCTAACACACCCAAGAGTTAAAAACTGCTTGAATAAGACAACAACAAAAATATATTGTAAAATGAAAAGATGTTTGACAAACGTATTGTGGACTCTGTAAGTTAATGTAACTATAAAATCTAATTTTATTTAAATAGGGATTAAACAGGGAGCAGAACTCCTCTGCATTCTTTTCTTATGGAATCTCTAAACCTCATCTGCATAAGTTTTACACATTATGGGAGAGATTTATTATTGCAGTGCAGGCGCACTCATGACCAGAGATAGTTTTGAAAGGTGACCAACACCCATGAGGAACATGATTAACTGATTTTAAACAATACAGTGCTGCTACCACAGGGGCTTGTGGACTCGGATGAAATAAGGCCTAGAAGGTTGCCTCTGTGTTATTGGAACCCCACGCTGTTAAATAATATTTACTTCAGTTGTCTGGCACTATTAGCACTACCCCCCATTGGTCAGTTAATTAGACATAAATCGATTCAACAAAAATAAATTTTTATGTCCTTGCTATTGCTTAAATCAAGCTTTTGCATATTTAAATTATCATCTTGTTTAAGTTTATGATGTAAAAGACATTCTGATTTCTTCCTTATGGGTAAGAAGATTTGAAGAATGGATAAAGAAAACAAATAGTTGACAAGGTTTATCTGTTTTGATGTGTATGGAATTTGAACAGAGCAGGAAAACAATTGTAAAACCACAAGCACATTCTTACTGTACTTATTTTTAGAAATCACACGTCCTCTGAGACCCAGTTTATACTTTAGCTTGGAACATGCAAGAAAACTCCTCCATATAATCAGTCACGTGTAGACTCGCATCTGTGGCAAATAGGACAAGCCTGTGCCTACTGCCAATCCTTTTGCCTGCTACACCATTCCCTGGATCTGTCTCCACTGATGTGCCTCCTATTTTCCTCCTTACCTCACTGAAATCACGCCACTTTTAATTTTACCAGAATATGCCCAAAGGCACAGCTCAATTTCTTTCTCCTTTTTAATGATCTGAAATTGAATCTATTGAGAAAGAGACCAGGTTGCCCACTCAATACAAGAACATCATAAGATCCCTTAAAAGGCTAATAAAATAGGAACTGAAGAACGAAATATGCCTATAGCTACAATGATATTAACAATTATAATGCCTTATATTTAGATATTATCAAAGTAGAGTTTAATTTAAATCTTATAAAGCCCTGAGAAGTAGACCAAACTGGCAACATTATACCTATTACTGTATATAGAATCTAAAGCTCACAGATGATAAATGTCTTGTCCAAGGTCACATAACTAGTAAGGAGCAGGAAAAGGACGTCAACAGGTTTTTCTGACTCCTAGGGTCAAACTTTTTCCTCTACAAGCGCAGTTATCTTAACGTGCAGCAGCTCAGAGTTCTGGAGGGCTGCACGGTGGCTGCACTGAGCATAAGTATGCCTCAACCAGCACGAGGACTTAACTGAAGAAGGAGTATTCTTCACACATATTCCCACCTGGTCTAGGGTCATAGCACTGGGGGTAGCGGGTGGTGGTACCCAACTCTCTTTCTCTCTCTGTTTCTCTCTCCAGAACAGTTAGAGTCAGGAGATCAGACAGTCTGATCAGTCTGGAACAGTCTGGAGTCAGACAGATCTGAGTACCTACTCTGGGTCTACCACTACTAGCTGCACTACCCTGAGCTGGCTACTGAACTTCTAAGCCTAAGTCGTAGTTTCCGCAATAGAAAACAGTACACGCAAAGGGCTTAGCACAAGCCAGCTAACGTGAATAAATATTATCAATTTTGATAGCAACATTTTTAAATATATGTAGTTGGCATTACAATTAGGTATAAATTTAAATTGTAAATCAATTTAAATAAACTTTCTATTGCTATATATTTTCTCATTTGTAGATAGCAATAACTATACCCTATAGAAGATTCTAGCATTTTATTATTATTATTATTTAAACAGGCCATAATAAGCTAACAGTTCATAAAACATTCTTCCACCCCAATATAGCTACTGCTTTTTCCTGGCGTATAGGTACATGCTCTCCTTTGGTATGCAGGTTGCCAAGTAGTTTGACTGCCATGCTTAGCTGTTACTGAAAGAAGTTTTCAAAATACTCCAGTGAGAAGGCACAATTACAAAATTTTGATATAAACTTTCAAGACAGCAAAAAGATTGGCGGTGCGTATCACTCACTGCCGAAATTATCACAGCAAAACAGTGTACTAAATAATTGTGGAATGAAGACTTGAAACCTAGCCCAATGTTTTGTGAAAACATGCAAAAATTGTCAAGCTGATTAATGCATGTTCACCCTTGCACACACCAACTCACAGAAATATTCTAGAGGAACGCTGATACTAGGTTTCTGTGTGGCTTATAACTATGAAAAGAAACACATTTTTGCAGAAAGACTTTTTAGGGCTGCCAGCTAATGTGATGGCAGCTCTTTGGTAAATAAAGACTATATATTCTTCATAGAGGCCCCAAAATAAATGGTCAATATTTACTCATTCAACACATATTTATTTAGAATCTAATATATGACACTCAATGTTCTAAGCAATAGATATATACATAGTAGTAAATAAAATAGATAAAAGTCCTTGCCTCATGGATTTGATATGCTGGTGGAGATTAGCTAGACAATACATAAATAACTAAAACATACACACCTTGGAGGCAGAGAAAAGCTAATAATAAGCCTAACATATGGAATGGGTAAAGTAATGTTGGCAGGAGGCTTGGCTGGGAGGCTAGCAGTTTTAAATAATTGGTCAGGGAATGCATCACTGAGAAGATATTTGAACAAAGACATTAAGGAGTTGAGGGAGGTCTTCACGCAGATATCAGTGGGAAAGGTGTTCTAGTCAGGGGAAACAGCAAATGAGGCAGAAACTTGGCTGACAGTTTTGAGGAACAACTAGGAATCCTTTCTGGGTGGAGTTGAGTGACTGTCAGAGTTCTGAAAGATGTCATCAGAGGGACAGAGGGGCCAGAACAGGCAGGACCCAGGTCACTGTGAGGGCCTGGGCTTTTCCTCTGAGTGGGATAGAAAGCCATTAGTAAGTTTTCAGAAAAAGCAGAGACATGATCTAACGTTTAGTGTACACAGTGTCACTCTGGCTGCTGTTTTGAGCACAGACTGAAACGAGAAATGGCAGGGACAGAAGCAGGAGGATTACTCTGGAGGTTGTAGAAATACTATAGGTACGAGATAGTAATGTCTCGGTCCAGGGTTGTAGCAGTGGAGGTGTGAGGTGGTGGCCACCTGTTTAGGATAGAGAAAGGATTTACTGACGGTTTGGATGTGGAGGATGAGACAAAGTGCAATCAAGGACGACTGTAATGTTTAGAATCTGAAGAACAGAAGGGATGAAGGTGCTATTAACCAATAGGACAAAGACTGTGGATGGGGCAGATTTTTACTTATTTATTTATTTATTTGTTTGTTTATTTATTTATTTATTTTGTGAGGGAGATCAGCCCTGAGCGAACATCCGTGCTAATCCTCCTCTTTTTGCTGAGGAAGACCGGCTCTGAGCTAACATCTATTGCCAACCCTCCTCCTTTGTTTTTTCTTCCCCAAAGCCCCAGTAGATAATTGTATGTCATAGCTGCACAACCTTCTAGTTGCTGTATGTGGGACGCAGCCTCAGCATGGCCAGAGAAGCGGTGCTTCAGTGCGCGCCCGGGATCCGAACCTGGGCCGCCAGTAGCGGAGCGCGCGCACTTAACCGCTAAGCCACCGGGCCGGCCCTGGGGCAGATTTTTAAAGGAAAAAGATGATCTCAGATTTGAACATTTTAAAACTAAGAAGCCTATTAGATGTCTCTATAAATGGCCATGGGATAACTGCTTATCCCAACATAAGCAGTTTGGATAGAAGTCTGGACTTTTCAGAAGAAGTCAGGAAAGGAGACACAACTCTGGGAATCATCAGCATATGCATGATTTTTAAAAACACGAAACTGTATGTAATCCACGAATGCAGATACAGAAGAGGCCCAAGGACTGAGAAGATTGGCATTTCAACAATTTGAGGTCAAGGACATTGGAAAAAGAGTAAGAAGGAGTGACCCATTATGCAGAAGGAAAAGTGAAATCAAGTCATGTCTGAAGCCACGTACAGAAGGTGTTTCCAGGATGAAAAAATGTTCAGCCACGTCAAGCACTGCCGATGGGGCAAGAAAGATGAGCAGCAAGAATTTAGTAATGGACTTACCAATGAGGAGGAGGCAATAATATTTGTGGCATTGACAAGAACAGTTTTTGTAGAAAGCTGGGGACAAAAGCCTGATTAAAGTGGGATTATTTTTTTTCAAATGAGAAAGGAAGAATTTAAACCATAAGTATCAATGAGTCTTTTTAAGAGTTTTGTTGTAAAGGTCGCAGAGAAATAAGAAAATATCTGCCATGAGATTGGAATCGAGCAAGTTTTGGTTGTTGTTGTTTTGAAGGCGAGATTACTTAAAATGTGTGTATGCTGATGAAATTTTCCATTAGAGAGAGATTGAGAGGAGAGACTTGAAGAGCTATATTCCTGTGTGAGGGAGAGAAGACAACTACTGCATTCACTGAGCAAAGGGACATTCTTCAATAGCAAGCAGAAAAAAGTCAACTTGTAAAGAGAAAGATGGAAATAAATGGGTGAAGTGATAATAATTTGTGGAAGTTCTCTGCTTATGCTTTCTGCGATAGAGGATGCAAGAACATCAGTTGAACATAAGGATTGTAGAGAGAAGTTTAGATGAAAGAAACAATGCTAGATTTGAGTCAAATTAATTTCTTCGAATGGAATAGACATATAAACTTGCACAAAGCTTATAGAGAAAAAAAAGTTGTCAAGAATATTTGACTGGCAAAAAAACCCACAAACTTTTAAGAAGATAAGGAAGATGTCCTTGATTATATATAAAGTGGTGATTATTAATAAAACCAATGAAATTTTGAAAGGGTCAGTTATTTGGCTCATTCAAATGAATTATTAGTTTGAGAATGATGGTTAAAAATTAAATTTAAATAAAAACACTGACATCAAACAAAAAATTAACATGAAGAGCATTTATGGGATGAATTGGTCACACAATTTGAGAATTAGTAAAGATTAGACGTTTTCTTGACCTTCGCAGGATTTGGAGACAAAAATTGAATTTGAGGAAAACATTAATTAATAAACGATGAACTATGTAATTCAAGTAAGATTTGAAAATAAAATGCAAACATCAAGGATTATAAAAATATTCCTCATATGGAAGAATTATGCTTACCAAAAGTATAAGAGAAAATTATGTGTATTTCTTTCTTTGATTTCAGTTGCCATTGTTCATAATTAATCGCTCAAAGATAAGGATGTTTTTATAGACATTTTATAGATTTTACATATTCTATATGGCACTATAGGAGTTGACCATGTTCTAATGATTATAAAATAGTTTTGAGAAAATAAAAGTGATTTATTTTTCAGCTTTATTATACATTTTATCTACCATATCTGTTCTTGATGACTTTTAGTCTCATTTCTAAAAATCAAATCTACTTTGAAAGATTGGAGATTTTACATACTTAAGATAATAGAAAGCATATGACACAGACTAAAAAAGTAATTATTAAAGAAATAGTTTTAATTATTTTTAAATTAATTATGGTATTTTTGGAATAAATATGCAAAACCTATAGGAGACTATTCTAAAAGGAGCACTTTAAAATTATTAAAAATTATGATTTTATGCAATATTTCTTTTTAATGTAGCTATATTTATAATAAAAATTTAAAATATTATAAAATATTTCAATTGAAAAACTGTGATGCTATTACATAACGAATACTATACAACATGTAAATATATGGAAAAACAAAGAACACACTATTAATGACGTGATGTAAAGCAAAACAAAACAAAAACCTGGTTGAAAATACGGACTCTGAAATTCTGTGTTAGAGCCCCAACTCTGCCGCTTCCTAGCTCTGTGACCTTGAAAATGTACTTCATCTTTCAAAGTATTCCTTTTACATTGGCCCTGTTTTGCCACTCACCAGCACAGACCAATGTTTGGCAAATTCTTTTAACTTCCCGCAAATAAAGTAACTTGCTTTAAAGCCTGAGACAGTGTTACAGATTTTACTGAAGCTTTCATAGAGGGGAACAGAGACGTTGACTAACATCACATACCCCACAGCACAGAAGCTAAAATGCTATTTTAGAGAGCAGTATCCCTTCCTCATTGACATCACAGTAACAAAGTTCAGAAAAACTGAAATAATGCTAACGGCCAAGATAAAATAATCTGGGAGCCATTCAACTTACAAAGAGTATAAAGTAAGTTAAAACAATAAACAGGAATCAAGTTTTTGTGTCATAAAAGATTGTGATTAATTCAACAGTCTGTATCGCAGGTAAAAAAGAGAAAAAATTTTCAAAAGAATCAAAGAACTTTAGTAAAGAGGTTTAATAAAACTTTTTGACTTTCTAAGTTAAGAATTTCTATTTTAGCTGGTCAGAGCTCTAATGAGTAAACAGGCATCATTTAATTAATGTCAATATAATGTAAATTGTATATAAAATATTTGTGTTGTCTTGAATTTCATATAAATTGATTAAAAGAAAACAAACATAAAAACCCACAAAACAAACTCTTAGGAGAACGTAAACTTGGTAACCTTGATAATTTTGCATCACTGCCTTTAAATATACATTGCATTTTTTATTTGATGGGCCAGTTCTTCTGAAATCAAATTTCAAAACACCTTCTTGTCAAGTAAACTTATTTTATTTTCTCAGTTCTTTTGGTCCTGAGTTGACCTTTCATATACTTGAAAAGTTTTATATACACAAATTTGCAATTAGCTTTTCCTTTTCTTCTTCATTATGTCATATGTCGTTTAAGATTTTAAAAAAATTAGAAATGACAGATTCTATTTGGGGTAAAAGACTGTTGCTAAGTTAGTCCATGTGTGGTAGACAAAATTCTAAGATGGCCTCCATGATTCCCACCCTCTGATATCCACCCCTTTGTGTAATCCCCCTGTTCCCCATGCCTTACCTAGAACGCCGAAAGAACCTGTGACTTATTTCTAGTGACTAGAAAACAAAAAAAGTGAAGAGATTTGTCATATGTAATTAGGAGCCCTCAGCAGTTGACTCTGAATTAATCCAAAGGGAAATTATCTTGGATGGGCCTGACCTAATCAGCTGAGCCCTGTAAATAAAGGTCCTCAAATTGCTTTGTGGCAATTTGTTATGCAGCAATAGAAAACTGATACACTATGATTCCAATCTCTGCTATGTTTAAAAATTCTCTATCAAAACAACAATAAAATTAAAGTGAATGGAATGAATTAAAGATTATTTTAAAACTAGTGGATACACAGAGATTCATTCTATCATTCAATTGTTTGTGTTTGAAAATTTCATAACTCTTTTTTAATCGTGAAAAGAAGGAATTAAAAAAAACCTTATCTTGGTTAACGCCTACTTTGTTTGGTGCTAATGAGACAAGACATAAAGACCAAACTGTTAATAATCTTACTGGCAGCAGATAAAAAGCAGATGATTTTAATATATCAAAAGATAAGTGAAAACAAACCTTTGATTACAAAGATGTGTGACTTTAATATATACAATGACGATTAATAGCACAAATAAGAAAAGAGTTACACATGCTAGTAAAAGTTTTCAAAAGAAAACTTCTAAACCAACTAAATTAATTTAAATTTAAGGGAATATCAAAGGATTTGTTAGAAGGGATATTTAGAATCCTAGCGGGTTTTAATTTTAACTAAGATTGTGTTGGAAATGTTGCTCTATATCAATGTTTCTGTTGCTTCATATCTATTAAGAATCAGTATGGAAAAAAATGCTATATCCTGGTAATAAATTTATGGTTTTAGTAAACACAGCTCATCTCATTCCCAGTTCACAGAGCCAACTCTAAAAGGCCACAGAAATTTGTTTATTTTCCCAAAATCATAAATAAAATCTGCCATCTGGTGATAAGTGCTTCAGGTGCAGACTTTTAGCACCTTTGAAGCTCAAGGTAAAAGAATTTCCTACTGTGGCCATGAAACAAAGAAGAAAAACTGATGCTGAATGGGAAATTTAACAGAAAAATAACTTAGTGAAAATGTTTTAGAAAATCTCTGATTTGCCAATCCAGGAAAGATATTCCAGGGTAGAACCAGTCAATAGGGGCCGTGAGATTAATGACAATAAAGATTCAGAAGCTTGACAAGATGACCTCTACCAGTCCTTCCAATTTCAGGAACCTTTAATTCTAGCATCTGGTTCAAGCTCTTTCTTTACCAGTTGGGAGTTTAGGACCAGTGGCGAGTCTGATTTATATTGGTAATATCGGCTCTCTCCTTGCTTTGGTCTCTGCCTGGACATTTTTCCTGTTTCATTTCCGGCTTTGAAATCTTTTTTCCTTTCCCATCCTTTATTATTATAGCATTCTAAAGGATTGAAATAAGCATGTCAAATGACCGAGGCAGATTTTATTCACAGTCTGGATTCCAAACCACATTCTACTGGCTTTCCATTGTGATGTGCCAAAGCCCTCCAAAGGATGGCCTCTTGCCCACTGCAGGAACATCAGACTCCATCCCCACCATTCTATCACGGTTTTTTGTGCTAAGGCATTTTTCATCTCTCCCTTTCCTCCTTGACAAAAAGGGGCTCACAAAAACAAACAAACAGACAAAAAAAAATCCTTTGTTCTATCATGACACAAATTAGTGGCTGTGCCCTATCAGTCCTCTGGATAAACTCACGTGTCTTTATTGTCTTTTCCACGAGTTGGTCCCTTTTATCTGCATCTTGCATAATATTTCCCCTTGGCTCCCTATAACCCCCCTGTGAGAACAGTGCCTTTACCTCATTTTTACAGAGGCAGAGCATAGCAAAGCTCTAATTGTGTATTCATTTACTATTCACGGTGCTGCATGGTCATCAACTAAATGAGGCTCGCTTTTAAGTGGCACCCAGGGACTATTGACTGTCCATGTTTTACATGTTATTCCTCGCCCTCCTCCTCTTCCTCAGCCGTGCAACTAGGAAAGAGTTTCACTTTCCCTTTACGTTTATTTAGTATCTAAAGCAAAATGCCATTTTCTTTCCATTGCCTTTTTGTTCACATAGCAATTAGAGGACATTTTGTGAAACTGGAGGTAGAACCGTGACGTTTGAAATTGCTTATTGAAAGTGGAGTGGGAAAAAGAAATGATTGGTTCTAAGGCATCATGCTGGACCTGTCATCAACAATCTGTGTGACTTTTGCATTTAGGACTTCCCCAGGTTGTGTGTGGGTGTAAGTATGAGTGTGTGTGTGTGTGTGTGTGTGTGTGTGTGTGTGTTCTCTCTTTAGCATAGGTAGCAGTTTGTCCTATAAAGATGGTGGGAAAGCGACATCTGTCTTGGCCTTTGCTCGCTGGAGTATTGATATTGGGAAGAATGTCAACATCACAATGATTCTCAACAGTCTAATCAGGTGCTTTCAGCCAGCCTCCTGTAATTAATCCAAAAGGACCCTAAGATGCCTTAAGAACAACCCCCTTTGCCCAGATTCCACCCTATTACCTAACCTTTTGAATACTACAAAGGACAGGAGGAAAAATGCAAACTCATTAGAACACATGAAATGAAAACAAAAAAGTCCTTACTAACACATATGCCATAAAAAGAATGAGAGTACCATTATTGGACCATGGTACATCTTGATGGAGCATTTCTCAATTCCGTAACTTACTATCTAGTTCATGTATTCAGTCCATAGTAGTCAAGCACAACTCTACCAAGCCACTTAGAAAGAATGTTTGCCTGCCTTCCTTAACAATCTACACTTTAAGAGCTCAGAGTCTTTGTTAAATTTTAAATCCATTCCAATTAGTAGCATCTGCAAAAATAGAGAACCAGCTGTTCACTGACCTTGCATTACAATGTTCATACATATTATTCTCCAGACTATTCTAGCATCTCTTTTTCATGTTAATTAATGCCAGACTTTTACATTTCTAGTGTGGGTATTATTTTTCCTCAAATTTTTAGTAGTTGTATTGTGTTTTCTCTAAATGTTCTTAAAGTATGTAACTATTAGATTCAATTGTCTACCTGCCAGGCTGAAGATAACATTCCAGTAAATGTTAGTATAATGAAGAATGCTGTAGAATTAATAGACACCAGCCCTGCATAAACATGTTTGTTTGAAATATCAGTTTAAGACACATATGAGGAACTAATTTTATTTTAATTATTTTTCTTAAATAAATAATCACTTAGGATGTCAAATATCTGTCATAGTAGGGACAACTGACTTTGTGAAGAGAGTATACTGGAATTTGCATTCCAGTAAAGACAATCTAGAGCCCAATGTTTGATGGCTCTTCGGCTATGCTGATAGAGGCACTGTAGCCTAAAACATTCTCTTCAGAACTTTGGTAACATAGGGAGAATTATTTCAAAGGAAATCGTTTTTAGAGTTTCAACGTTAAATAGCAGAAAAACACTGCTCTTCAAATTTTATACAATAGCATCTTCTCCATTCCCTTCCTTCTTATATTTTTAGTCATTTATTTTTTTATGATTAGACATCCACAAAAATGATGTTTTGAAAACTACAGAAAAATATAAGAAAATATTTATATTGCCTATAATTTCAACAGAAAAATTACTTGCACAATTTATAAGAACATCATAAGTTCTTTTGCTTTAGATTTCTCACTTTTTAAGAACCTGCAGAATCTCAACTAGTATTTTAAGGCATTTATTTCTGTTTACTAATATACTAATATGAACAAGAACTGCCATTGGTCTGAAATACATCCATTACTTTCTCCTAAACTTTCAAAAATAGGCAAAAGTCCTAGGTTGAAACAAATGAAATATCCAATTTCCTATATAAATTGAAAACTTAAAAATTCCAAAATGGGGCCGGCCTGGTGGTGCAAGTGGTTAAGTACGCGTGCTCCGCTGTGGGGACCTGGGGTTCACCGGTTCGGATCCCGGGCGTGCGCCAACGCACCACTTGTCAAGTCATGATGTGGCAGCATCCCATGTAGAGTGGAGGAGGATGAGCATGGATGTTAGCCCAGGGCCAGTCTTCCTCAGCAAAAAGAGGAGGATTGGCAGATGTTAGCTCAGGGCCGATCTTCCTCACCAAAAAAAAAAAAAAACCAAAATGCTTTTCAGACAATTTCTGATAATTTACTTACCTCAGATTATTTCAATTAGATACATATTTTGTCTTTTAACAGCATGTTTTAAGAAATCATCAGTTTAAGTGTTTCAAATATTACTAATTCCTTGTCTCTCTTTAAAAAAATTGACTACAATGGGTGATTTCTTTAACATTTTAAAAGACATTTTAAAGAGTTTGCATGAAGAACTCTAATAGATGAGGGTAGTTATTTTTGCCCTGTTGAAGGTCATTGTAGCAAAGAATAAACATATCAGATGAGTCAAACATATTGCACATTTTAGATTTTAAATCTGACAGGCACAGTATGTAGAATGTAGAGGATTATTTCCTTTACAAAAAAAGAAGACAAGGGTGAGATTGAATCACTCATAACTTCATGCCCAGCTTCGGATTCCCAGCCTGACCAGAGGTACAGTGTTCTCTAGGCCTGTGTTTCCCAAACAACCAAAGGCTAACACTTTGTATACCCACAATTTTAACCCACTTATTCTTATGAAAATCTTCATAAAATTTATTGTTCATTGTTCAGTAATAGATAGAGGAAATAATCGGTTAGAGATTAAAGTTAACAAGAAAGATATATAACCTATATTAAGGAAAAAGAAAAAAAAGTTCTTCACCTAACAACATAAAAAATTTGAAAAAATGGCAAGTTATTTTGTGTTTCTAGATCCCATATTTGCAAAATATCGATCATTCACGACTATAAGCAAATTCCTTTTTGGGGGGGGGCGCTGCTTGAAAGGGGACTTGACATAGTAAATCTAAAGTTAAACAGGAAAATTAACAAGAAAGAATAGTCAAAAGAACTTTATAAATGAAGAGTAATAAAGAAGTAATGTCTTACCCTAAAATGTTAGCATGTGCTATAAGCATAAAATAACTGAAATGTTGTGGTACTAGCACAAGAATCAACAGGTAGATAAATGGGACAAAATAAATCCAAACTAGGACTTAAGATACTAAGTCTCTAGCATAATATTGCTCAAATCTAAGATGTCACATTTTGGTAGACTCACCCATTAAGAAGGAAAACAGCCAGGCAATTAAATTATATGCTTTCTAACACCTAGAATTTTTATATTGTATGTATTGAAAGAGCTTATTTACCCTTAATTAGAGACAGATTTTATCATGGACATACATAAAATATATAAGCAAAATAAATTAATTAACACTCTATAATTTCTTCCCATTTGGAATCCAACTCTTCTAAATCACTTTTAGATTTCGAGTTCTTGCTGTTTTTCTTTTTCCAGGCAATGACTTTCCCTGCGCTATTAAGTGCATTGGTTATGTGGCATTTCTTAAGAAAAGTCATTGGTGTCGGCATCTGAACTCTGACTTTGCAATCATGTAGGGCTAGCCACATTTTGATTTCAGCTTGTAGCACATTGGTAAACATATTTAATTCACCACTTCCTTCAAATATTATTCCACGTATTTGGTTCCTAGGGATTGAAAGAGTGCTCCACTATTGTCTCTGGAGAATGATCTTCCACAGGGACACCTATTCTGCAAGTTTTTATGCTGGGGCTTTTGGGGTTTGCACATGCACAGGAATGACAAGCACAGCCTGACTCTGCCTGAGTGACCATGATTTTTAGATATCATTGTTTGTAATTGTTCCAGTGAAAAAAAAGTCTTAGAATCAATGAAATTCAGTGTGTCACAGACATCAAGAATTATTGCTGAAAGGGCAGGATTATTCAAAAAAGTACAGAAACAATTTTTTGAAAAAAGAATTCAACCTCTTATCTGAAGTAATGAATAACGCCTGCCATATCTAACCCAAAAATGCTTCAAGGATCAAAATGCAATCAGGCATGTGCATAAAATCTTAAATTATGAAGCACTATACAGTATATAGGACATTAAAAATGAATATTTCTTAGGCAATTTAGCAACTCTGTTTTTTGGGGTTTTTTTAATGTTTCTTTTTGTTTTTCAAAATTAACACTAGAATTAAATATTAAAACTACTTTTCCACAAATTGTTTTGCAACGTTTTAAAATCACTGTCAAAATCCTTCCTTTCTAGCAATATATGAGCGTTATTACATTATTTGTGATAAAATCGTTTTATTTGTATACCAAAATTGCAGTGTTACTGTACAAAATTGCTTCAATTCTTTTCATATCTTTCTTACATTTGACATACTGATACATTGCATGCATCACTATCTCATTTGTGCTAATATATCTATTAATCAAAACTTGTTCCAAGTCTTTAAAATCATCGAAGGCACTTACCACCTTTAGTCAATCTTTAATTTATAATGAAAATAAATATTAAAATAATTTAATTAGAGAGATGTTGGGATTTAAGACCTATAGTTTCTGCTATAGGGTGATATATCAACTTTCTTAATATTTTATATTCTGAACGTTATTCAAATTAGTGGTATTTCATTTATAACTTATAACCTGATCATTTTGTAAAAACTGATCAAACTTAGAATAACAATGTCAATAAAATAGGACAGTTAAAATAAACATAAAACAGGCAAATGTCTTAAAATGTTTAAACAGAAGGATAGATAAATCGATTTCAATCATTATTGAGAATTACAAACCAAACTCTTAGCTCTTTCCGAAAAGGCAAAAGAGAAAATGTAGTGAATTATAATTTTCTTCCTGATAAAAGTAAGTTCAATATATAATCTTGAAAGAGGTATTTTCTTCTTGGCACTAAAATCTAGGCAGATTTTCTGGGAAAATACTAGTCAGTATCTTCAACTGCCTTGTGTGAAAATGAAGAAATATTCTTTTATTACAACTTTTACATTATAATCAATAAAACAGTGAAGCACAGAATTAAATCTTACTTTAGCAAAGATCTGCCTACTCAGAATTCATAAAACATAATATAGAGACAGCTCTGAGACCAATCCATAGGGTTAATATTTGTCAGATAGAAATAAGAATGTCAGGAGACCAAATTCTACTTCCTTGGGGTGTGATCATGACAACTTGATGTCCAAAATGTGTCAGCTAGAGATTGGCTTTGGAAGGGTTGTCAGTCTAGCAAATAAAAATAAGAATGACCATTTAAATTTGAATTTCAGATAAATAAAAATTTTTTTAGTATAAGATTACACCATGTAATATTTGGTACATATTTGAGCCAAACATTTTTCACTGTTTATTTGAAACTGAAATTGAACTGAGTGTCCTATATTTTATCTGTTAACCCTAGTCTTGTTGTTCTCAATTTCTAAAATGTTCTTTCATTTAAAAAATAATAAAATTATGTAATTATTTAGGAAAAAAGCACCTTTTGCTTAACTTAGGTTTCATAAACAACAGGCAAATATGGGACAAATTTGAAAAGTCTCAGAGATATGTTAGAAAAACTAGCTTGCTTAACCAAAAAACTTGGTAACCAAAAAAAAGAAAATGTAATCTAGATTTACTGGTTAAAATTAGTTTTAAATATGATTAGCTCTCTCTGTAACTCTATATGTTTTATTCTATGCATTTAAAAACATTAGTTTGAGGGGCCGGCCTGGGGGCATAGTGGTGAAGTTCGCATGCTCCGCTTCAGCAGCCTGGGGTTCGAGGGTTTGGATTCCAGGCATGCATGTACATATCGTTCATCAAGCCATGCTGTGGAGGCGTCCCACATACAAAGTAGAGGAAGATTGGCATGGATGTTAGCTCAGGGACAATCCTCCTCAAGCAAAGAGGAAGACTGGCAACAGATGTTAGCTCAGGGTCAATCTTCCTCACCAAAAGAATAAACAAAACAAAACATTAGTTTGAGAAAGGTATTTTTGGCTTCATCAGACTGACAAAGACGATCTTTGCACAAAATAGGAGTGAAACCACACCTGTTACTGGTTCTAAGCAAGGCTTGAGAGCAAGGGCCTCATGTTATATAACTGGGAATTTCTTGACTCTGTTCACCTCCATTTTGATTTATTCATAATTTCCATATAGCCTGAAGATATCTGCCAATAGCTCTACTTCCATTTCCTCCTACATTTAAGTTCAGCAGAAAAAAAGTGTTGCTTTCTTCTTGTAGCTTCAAGCAAAATCAGTCTTAGTTTGGATTGGTTTACATTGGGTCATGTGCCCGTCCCTTAACCAATCACTAGAGCCAGGGGTATGTTTACACTGTTTATCTATGGGAAAGTACGCTCCAATCCCATGAGCTGCAGTGCAATCAACCTAATGAAATTTAGTGGAGAGTTAGTGAAGGAGATTTTCCCCGCCAACATTTCCCATTTCTATTGAACAAATCAATCAGATTACGTCATTTAACGTAGATTCTCTGCAATTCATTTCATTTCTGCATAATCATTACACTCTAAGATTTTTCTGTTTTTCTATAACAACAAACATTTTTAACCATTTGTAATGATTCTTACGAATTTTAGCATTATATTTTATATATTTTATATATAGGTAGGCTCATTCATGCTATTGGAATTATCCATAAAATATTATGTCTAAGTAAGGGAATAAATGTATACAAAGTAAAACTTTCAGACAATACGAATAATAACTCAGTAAGATGTTCTCGACAACTACTGTTTGAAAGTTTAAAACATACACGTACAAAATCCATCAAACGTTTTATTTTTTCCTTCAAACAGTTTGTAGAACAATTGGCACTATTTGAATATATATCCTTAAACTATGCAAATATCTTGTCTAGCATTACAGTAGCAATTTTAAAAATTAAATTTATTTAACAAAGTGTCCATTGACAGATGAATAGATAAAGAAAATGTGGTATATATACACAAAGGGATATTATTCTGCCATAAAAAAGAAGGAAATTCTGCCATTTACAACAACATGGATGGAACTTGAGAGTTATGCTAAGTGAAATAAGTCAGACAGAGAAAGACAAATACGGTATGATTTCACTTATATGTGGAATCTAAAAAAATTGAAGTCGGAGAGAGCAGATTGGTGGGTGCCAGTGGCAGTGGGTGGAGGATAGGGGAAATAGGTGAAGATGGTCAAAAGGTACAAATTTCCAGTTATAAAATAAATAAGTTCTGGGATGTAATGTACAGCACGGTGACTATAGTTAATAGTAATATACTGTATATTTGAAAGCTGCTAAGAGAGTAGATCTTAAACGTTCTCATCATAAGAAAAAAAAAATTGTAACTATGTGAAGGGATTGATGTTACCTAAACTTATTGTGATGATCATATTGCAATATATACATATATTGAACCATTATGCCATATACCCTAAACTTATACAACATTATATATCAATTATATCTCAATAAAACTGGAAGAAAAAAGAATAAAAAATAAAGTCTTAAAAATAAATTAATTGGGGTATAATTTACATACACTAAAATGTATCCATTCTCAATGTGCTGTTGGATGAGTTCTGGAAACTGTACACATGCTCCTAATCAACACCACAATCAAGAAGTAGGACGTAGTACATTTTTGTTATAATTGGAACTCTCAAAACAGGGGTTTTGATGCAAATTTCAGAGTAGGAGGGGACACCTTAATCAGTGAATGGCTTCAAATCATTTCACAATGCTTTCTGAGCACCTGCCCTGTGCCGGATCTTTTGCTGGGTGCTTAGTGTGTAAAGATGACAATGAAATAACCCCTGACCTCAAGTTACTCAGTTGAGCTGGAAATCACAGCTTTATGGGTGAAATCAATATGCAGATACCAACACTACTATAAGTGATACAAGAGGGGAATTTGGAGTGTCATCAACGTAGTACTTTTCGTCTGGATGGAAGGGATGCAGGTGAGTGAGGACACTGGCCCGCATGTGCTGGGAAGTAATGAAGAGTAATAAAGATGATTGGGGTAGAGCACGGGCATATCTGCAAACATTGTGAATGCCATTCTGCGAGATCATAAAATAACGCTTGTCAAGTCCTTGAGGGGAAAAGTGAAACATTGCTCCCACTGAAATCATGGAAACCCCTCTTCACTATCCTTGTAGAGGAGAATGGAAGTGGTGACATTGTCAAGGGACTTGAGAATCTCTTAGATAAGGTATTGATACCTACTGGTGGAAACGGAATTACCTTTGATAGTTTCATGCATACAATAGGGAAATCACACACACAATTCATGCTTTTTTATTTTTAAATTGTAAATGGTTATACGTGCCAGGACCAAGAGCGTGGAAGAGGTAGCTATTGATAGATTTTCATTCTATAAGTTTCTCAGCAATAATTCTTGATTATTTTCAGAAGCTTTATGGATCAGAGACCTCAATGAACCTACTGCTGGACCTCCAACCATCTCTATGCCTCCTGTCGCACCTATCCCACTTTGTTGATCTCTGTGTCTTAAACAGAATGGCCTTTCTCTGTTGTGGTAGGGACTGGCTAACTCTTCATCATACTCACTTTATCTTCTCCCAAGGCATGCATCTGGACTACATTCCCTGGGCTACTTGGCAGTAAGGTATGACCCTGTGACTTAGTTTTAAGTAAGTGCATTTCTTCCAGGACTAGCCCATGAAAATTTTCCATGCATGATTCTCCATATCTCTTCAGCTGCCACAGGCCTACAAAAGATAAACACGGTGATCTGAGAATTCACTGTTAAGGATGGCACAGATATTGGGTGAAATGATCCAGAATCCTTGAATTATCGCTCTGAAAGGAG